>NC_045732.1:38639279-38753288 GCF_009834535.1 Camelus ferus
TTCCATAGCAGTGTTTTTTCTCCCTTTCATTTCACTCCCTCAGAATGGAGCCAACTAGGAAAATTCAGAACATGCTTTTTGAAGCTTCTTGGCAGGTCCAGAAACACCCTAAGATTGGAAACCAAAGAGAAAAGCAATAAAAGAAGCCTTATAATTGTTTTTTGAAGCATTAGATTATCAAATAAAGTTTATCAAAGAACTGAGACATCAAGCTTTTCTTTGAGGTTATTATATTGGGATTGTATTGTTATGAATATGTATAGTTTAAGTTTCTGTGATGAATAAAATTTGCATAAATAATAGTATTTTTAGTTTTTATTTCTGTATCATAAAATTTAAAATTAATGGATTGCCTCTTTTACTTTAATATCAATGTTACAAATAACTAAATAGCTTTAATAATAGAAAATTACTTGCACGGTAATAACTTTCAGACTAATCCCTCAAAGAGCATGCCTGCATATTTTTAAAGTTGCACAGGTGATTTGGTACCCCTGGTTATGAACCATTGTATTTGAAAATGTGTCATGGCCAAAAGATCCCATTTATAATAGCAACTAAACATATAAAATGCCTTGTGGGGGAAACTGAACAATCAATATTTGGAACCAGTATGAAGAAAGCCTTAAAACTATAACTTAGAAACAAAAGGAATTGGAGGGATGTATCATGTTCATCGATGAGAATATTAGGAAAATGTTCATTTCTACAAGTTAATCTATAAATGTAATGTTATCTCAGCCAAGATAGAAAAAGATTTTAGTGCTTGAGAAACTGATTTCAAAGTTCAACTGGGAGAAAAGATTAAGAAGAAAATGTTGATGAAGAATAATAATGAAATGAGACTTATTTTGCCAAATATTTGAATACACTACTACAGATTTATAATGATATGGGACTAGATACAAGAACAGACAGTGAGAAAGAGTAGAAAGCTAACAGTGCACTTGTATGTGTGTATACACATGTAGAAATTGTCATTTCAAGTACTAGTATTTCGGATATGACCAGGAAAAATGGATCGATTCATGCTGGTAATTGTAGCACAGGGCAGTAAGTGATTTCCAGTTACTGCTCATTGACAGTTTCACTCCTTAAGTATTGGCCTGTCACCACTTTATTATCTTCTCCCACCCCAAGACTTTTTTCCCCCTTCCAGGTGCCTCCAAAAAAGCCTTCCTCTAGCTCTACGGATTCTTATTGCTCTAAGATACAATCAATTTACCGCTCTCCTTTGCCTCTTTTCTTATCTAAGTTGAATAGTGCTTATCCTTGCATTCTGCAATTAAAAGAGAAAAATGCCTAAAGAAAACTGTGATTCCCTCATTAGGAGGTGATTTTGGTCCTTATAGATAACCAACCAGCCTAAACTGCAGCCAGCTTTAAAAATGGTGCTTTTTTCTCCCCTCAAAATACAAAGCAGTGAAGACTATTCAGCCTCTTTAGTAATTAAGAAAATGCAAATGAGAGCAATCATGAGTGACTTTTTCTTCCTCCTATCTGATTGGCAAAGATTAAAAAGAATAGTCATCCGAGTAGAGGCAAGGTAGAAGATAGAACATTTTCACATTCACTAGTGGCAGTATAAGTTGGTAAAATTTGTCTAATAATGTGTGTATCTAAAGTATTATTGTATATACAAGATCTTATGGTAGCTCACGGTGAAAAAGAATGTGAAAATGAATATATGTATATTCATGTATGACTGAAAAATTGTGCTCTACACCGGAAATTGACACAACATTGTAAACTGACTATAACTCAGTCAAATAAAAAAATTTTTTTTTAATTTTTTGAAGTATTATTGTATATGCCCCTTGCTCTAGCAATTCCGCTTGTAGGACTTGTACTATAGCAGATGATCAGGGTTGTTCACAAAGACGCGGTCATGTTCATCCAGGCTTTATTTGTAATGACAAGAAAATGGGTACTGCCATACTTCAGAGTAGACTGAGCCATCATAAAAATTAATTTGGAGAATTCTATTTGACATTAGCTATGAAATGGAAACTAGGTAAAATTTGTAAGCTTTGTATAAATATAAAAGTATTTTCATTTATGTAAGACCACACCAAGATTTAAGTAATATAATCATTCATCAAATATTAACTGTGTGCTTAGTATTCTGGGTTTTAGGTGGGACTGTGTTGAAAGTTTAAAATATATTTGTTCTTTAGGACTTAACACTGTTGTTGAACTGTTGATCTTGAATATGTACATTTGTTCCTTACACACCTGGTAGGTGTAACTGTAGATAATGGAAAGAGCATTGAATAGAGATAGGAATTTGAATTTTGTCCCTGTCACATACTTGTCTACTCGCTTAGACAAATTAGTTGAGAATGAGAAGGATGCTGACCTCATGGGGTGATGTAAGAATGAAGGGAGATATAACGAGGAATGCTTCCCATGGTGCTTGCCAAATAGTAGTATTAGTTAGTAATGATTGTTCATTATTATTATTAACTAATGAGTTATTAATTATTAGTAATAGTAGTGAACAGTTAGTTCCTTTGCTTTCCCTTCTAGAAGTCTCTCTTTCCTCAGTGTAATGCCTGCAACAGATATTTTAGAGCCTGAGCTACTAAATAAATGAGATATTGGATTTGAAATCACTTTATAAGCCCTACAGCATTTATGAAAATATTAGCTAATTATTCTTTAATGTATGTAATGATCTGGCAAAAGTTTCGTGTGTACACATAAATATGTTTCTATGTAAGTGCTAGTTATTATTATATGGGATCTATAGGGTTGTTAAAGAATTTAAGCAAAAGAAGGCCTTAATGTGGCTGGTAATCATTGAGGGGGCTTCCTAGGGAAGGTGGGATTGGAATGGAACCTTGAATTAAAGTAGGTTTTGAAGGTGAGAAGCAATAAATGCAGAAGCATGTGGCAAAAAAAAAGAATAGTATATTCAGGGAATAGTAATAAGACTAATATGCCTAGAGAGTGAAAAGTCATTGGACGGGGTAGGTGGGAGAAGCACAGTATGGCTGAGACAACAAGAGGCCTTACTGACCTGGTGAGAACTAGAGAACCATTTTATGTTTGGAGGCAAGGTAGTAACACTGTCACCAACACATCAGCGTGTTAGAATATGTTTGTAGCGATTAACTTTGGTAATGGAAGTATAAACAAAAATAAATCATGGATTAGCTAATTTTTTTCCTTTCACAGTAAATATCTTGAACTCCCATTTAGTGGTGATAACTATAGCTAAATCTTTTAGAATCCTTGTTGTATTCTTAAAATATTACATGATGTGACTAGATATAGATAATTTCAGAATTTGATTCAAAAATATGCCCACAACCCCCAACATTTCTCTTTCCTGAGACTTTTTGTTATAACCTAAAGAAAATATACAGACAATTTTCTATACCTTCTGTTATTTGAAGCTACCATTTGCTTTTTCTTCCTGTTTATTTTCCTATAGATTTTCAACGTTAAGATGGTTATAATGTCCTAATGATTTATGTCTATTTTTCATCAAAAGAAAGATTTAAATAATTTATTACAACCTTTAGCTGTAAGTCAACTAATAATTTAGTTGCAGTGTAATCAGTTTCAGTGTTTTCTTCCCAGAATTTCCTTTTCTTACATTCTTTTTCACATTTCTCCACAGTATGGATGGAGCGGATCTGTGTTTTGAGATCGTAAAGCGAGCTGACGCTGGTTTTGTATACAGTGAAGCTGTAGCCAGGTAAGTAATTTGTATGGACTCCCCAGAAGTCAAGGGAGAAGTCAAAGAAGGAAATGACAGAGAAATCACATGACGTGGGCTGCTCTTTGAACTGATGACGACCATACTGGCACTCTTTCTTACAAGGAGCATGTCTCTTTTAATGTGCTTTAGTGGAGCCAGACGGTGACTGGAAATGCAAAATACTGAACAATAAATTTATGTATTTATATGAGCTTACAGTTTAACATCACTACTGCTATCTTTCCCATTTTTGATGACCTTTATACAAGGAGGAATTTGATAGCTCAGAAACTGTCTAGAATTAAACTTGGGTTTTTTGTTTGTGTTTGATTTTTGCTTTTTGGCAGATGTGCTTGATTAGTTCTTCAATTTGCCCTTTAGTGATAGCAAATTGTTATGTGACCAGTTAATCTGAGGAAAAGCACAGAACAGTAGAAGGAACAGAAATAAAAGCACAATTTTTCTGCTGAATACATTTGCTTCAGGCCAGTGTGTGATCTCCCAGTCAGATGGCCACCATTGTTCTAAGTGGAGGAGTTCTTACAAGAACTAGTGACTCAAAGTAAGGATTTAATATGAAAAATCACAGGAGCCATGCATGGGCCACTTGCTGACAGATTTAGAGCAGCACAGCTTTCTGCTTTAGTGATACTCAATCACATCACAAATACCTACTCCAGTAGGTTGCCTTTTAATACATAGGATACGGCATCCCTCCTCAGCCAACTATAATGTTGAAGGGTTCAAACCTACACACCCATTAGGATTTATTAAAATTTTCTACCATTTGAGAGACAGATACCATTAAATGATTATAACTTTTCCCCTTCTATCATTCTTTTTACAATTGTGGCACAATGGACAGATATGACTGAAAACAACTTAGACACTACTCGTGCGACTTTGAGCTAAGAATGCCTTAACACTCTTCAAATTCTTTGCCCTGCCTTCTAGCTGAAGAGCCAGGGCCTCCCTCTCAGGAGGTGAAGCAGCCATAGCTATAACACAAGATAAAGAATATGCGCAATTTTAGGTAGCTGCTGTTTTGTATTCTTGGAGCTAGGAAGAAGCAGCAAATGAGATTTTATATATATTGACTTTACTTATTTAAACTCCTGATATTATTCATGGTAGAACTGAGGCTAAATATCCTTTTTTCTTTTGTGTCATTCACTAAAGCATATTCCAGAGTTTTCTTCTTTTAAAAAAAATCCCATTTATATTGTTTTCAGTTCTTCTCACAATTCAAACTGTTTATTTTTTATTGTGCTTCAGAATTAAAACCATTCTTTAATACCAAAAATAGCCAGTGCTATCTTGATTTTTCTTATGGCATTGTGGTAAACCACTTTATCTGACTAAATGAAACTCTCAGACTTTTGCATGTCAAGAATTTGAATTTTGTACTTTCCCATATTGATATCTTTCAACAGCAGCATCAAATAGGGAAAAACTAAAATTTCAGAATGTTGATTTTGCAAAACAGTGAAACTCGCTGGAGAAAGATGACTTTCCTTTTTGAACCGCAAAAACATGCAGTACCTGGCATATAGACTATCAGGGTTGATGTTAAACCAGTATCATTTTTACTTTATTCCCCATTCATCCCTATTGCTTTTCCTTAACTTCGAGCCTGTCTCTGCCGCTGTGCTAGGTGTTAGAATGGGGAGAATAGTAGTGTGTAGAGGTGATGTCATACAGTGAGATCACTTGAGATCTCTCAATCTTGAGATTTATAGAGAAGATAGATGTTTATATACATCAAGATAAAAGCCTGTTGATTTTAAAATCTACCCATATTTGCTGTTAAAATGGTGGTTTATGAAAAGAACTTTCTAGAATGGACTGGAAGAGTACTACTGGGACCAGTAAGTGACACTGCAGAGAGGCTTGACACAACTTATTAAAAACCCTTCCAAAAAATGACAAAGGTGGGCAGCCTCAGAAAGTATGATTAGGTACGTGCCGTATTGCAGAGTACCAGCCACCATGTAAACAAGGGCACGTAAATCCTTCCTTTGGTTTACAGTGTCCAACCAGATGACTTGTCCCTTCCCCTCTCTGATTCTGTGATGCACTGTTCAGAAATTCAGCTTGCATCGGTTATTCTAGTGAGACCAACTGCCAGGAGACTCTGAGACACCAAGTAATCAAATTGATTGTGTTTTTCTCCAACTGGCTGAGCTTCAAGAGGAGTAGCAAAGCACGGCAGGGAAGGAAACCGCGTTCAGTCCTCACAGCCCCGTTAGTGCTCCCCTCTGTTCTTTCAGAGGTGGTGAGTTGTGGAGTGAGCTAACATACAGGGGCAGATTATCAAATCAAACTCTCACAAATCAAAGTGAGAGTCTTACCTAGTAGCAGGCTTTATTAAACAATTATAAGGATAAAAGCAATCAAAAGCCTCAGCTGAAGCAGAGAGAGATCTGGGCCTTTTAAGGGCAGCTCCTCACTTCATTCCTCCCTGCATCTGGAGTGCCCGTCTGGCCCAGAATAGATGAGGTCTCTACATGAGGTTTGTGAGATGTCACACACACAGGGGAGCATTTCAATTGTGGAACATCTCCATTGTATACCTCAGAGAGTCATACAGTTTACATGACTTCTTCCAGGAAGCCATCCATGCCTCAGGGATCCTGGGTTCTATTTATCATAGGTAATCCTTAGCCAAGGATGTTCTGTTAAGGGAATTCCAGAGATAAGGTTTCTTCAGCCTAGCAAAGAGCGTTGGTCTTTTTACCCAGAGTTGCCAAAGAGAGTAGACTGAGTCACCGCCCTTCTTTTCTTCCACCCCCAAAATGTTTCTGTCCAAAGGAAGTGAGTGGATTGCTGGCCAGCTCTTTTTCCCATGGAGTTACCATTTCTGATCCTTAGGGATGGGGACAAACATAGATATTGCTGAGTTTCTCTGAAAGCATAGGCCACCATGATGCTTCATGAAATGAAACTTTTGGGCTAACGTTTTGTCAGCAACTCTCTGGAACGTGTGGGTAGATTTAGGCTCTCTCTTCTCCTTGCACACTGTTCTCATGCACAGCCTCCCAGGGTCCTGACTGGGAAGGTGGAGGAAGATCAGTTTGAATCTATAATATTTGGGAAGAAAAAAATTCTACCCTCCCTCCACACACCCCAGAGATTCTAACATGTACGTATATTTGGGTCAAGTAATTGAATACTCTGATATTCAGATTTTAAAAATGCTCATTCATTGATTTTTTTAATAAGGCTTTGAGATAAGAGTTTTCCTCAGATTAAAGATATAAGTGGCTGTCTCAGGACTAAGTATCCAAAGTAGTTGGACACATGACCTAGCTTAAACATACCTACCATTCCAGTGTTCACATCTAGATGCACAAGTAGGCTGTTCTGAAATCTTTGACTGAATTTGATAATAGACAACTTTTGTAGCACGGTTTAGAGTTTACAAAGCACTTTCACATTTGTTGTCTCTGCTATTTCAGGGGATCACAGATCCTCCAAAGCCTAATTTGAACCAGGAATGGGCCATACCACCCAGTTAAGAATCCCTGACTTGAACAAAAACTTAATTACAGCTGCTCTGGCCCAGGCAAAGAGTATATGACCACGACCTCTCTGTGTATTTGCGAAGTAAGAAAAATTGAACATCACAGCTAAGGACTTCATGAGCCTAGCTCTTTCTGCTTAGAGCCCAGTAGTGAGGAGACAGTAATAAGTACAGAAACAAAGACCTGGGGGATTTTTACCCCTACCTTTCATTTTAGAAATGGAACCTTCAGATCAATTCTAATACATGAAATAATGCATATGCTAATTAGAGGGACATTAATGTGCGTTTGGTTAGATAGTAGCATACCAAAGAAGTAACTTGATGGAAACGTCTTTTAATTATACAGCAGGAGTGGGGAAAATTTTTTTGGTCTTGAGTCACAAGCGCACACACAAGGTCATGAGGAAGTACCATTAAATTATTTAGTTTCAGTAAATGCCATACAGTCAATAATATTATGTATATTGCATTTCTGTGTCATGGCTGGTTGGGAAGGACAAGAGGGAAATGAGAAGGCAAGAGGAATAATGGGGGGAAAGGACAGATATGAAGGGAGTAAAATTCAAGGGAAGAAAGATGAAAAAGACCCTCAGAGAAAGAAAAAGTGTGGGATTATAGAAGAACTTTAGAATTGAGGGAAGGAGGTTGAAGTAAATTCTGAAGCAATACTGAATGAACTACTCTTGTCACACCCTATGGCTAGTTGACCTTGTTACCATATTTTAAGGACTGTCCTTTAAAATGCTAACTCCTCCTTTGTTTTTCATCTGGACCCAGTGAGGAGCCTCGGTGGACCCTGCTGGCCTCTGAGGAGTTCCTAGGACTTCCTAGGACTTAGGCCCAGAAGAACTCTGCTTTATTCAAGGATACCCCAACTAAACTTTGATTATGTTGCAAAAAAAAAAAAAGTCAACATAAGGGGGTTCTTTTCTCTTGTTTGTCCTTAGAGCTAAATGGAAATAAGACAGAGAGCTAACCTCTCTCTGCTGGCAGATAAAAGGCTCCTACCCCTTTAGTCAGAATCCTTGGTGTAGCTGTGAGCTCTGGTCACCTGATAGCAATCCAGTGTAACTAAGTGGAATTAACTCAGTGTCAGAGAACTGTTGTTTTTCATGTTTTCAGTTTGAATTTGTGGTTTGCAGAGGTATTTTACTTATGAACTGTGTGAAATTCTTTTGACTTAGATATCTTAGAAAATGTAGAACACATTATTTCTTCATAAGCTCATAAACTTACGAGTCTGCCAACTTTTTCATCACTGAGCTACACATTCCACTAGTCCTGTCTACTCAAACAAAAAGTGTTCGAGGGCAGCAAATACGAAGGTGGGAGTTACAAGCAATGGACATTGTATATTAAGGTTTAAAAATAAAAGGTTTTTTACAGTTTTAGCTTTCTTTTGTTTTTCTACAGTCATTACATGAGACAGATACTGGAAGCTCTACGCTATTGTCATGATAATAACATAATTCACAGGGATGTGAAGGTAAGTCATTTTTATCACTAACTTTAATGTTTGTGGATAGAAACTGACTTATAGCAATGATAATAATCAGAAATTTTTCTTTAATGTTCTTATGAACAGCATCTTTAAGTTAATTTTACTTACAAATAAAAATTTGCTTAACTGGTTTATATTTGAAGAGTTGTACTAATTCTTAATAGGAACACTTTTTATCATTTCAATTTCCTTATTTTCATTAAAATGTATAAGTATTGTAAAATTCTGTTATTCCTCTTTTGCCATTTTGTGTTTAAGAGAAAAATGGAAAACCCAATAAAAATAGGAAGAACCAAACAATATCTTATACTAAGTTAATTGGAGGGAAAATCAGAATTTGGTTTATATAGTAAAAGTTCACCACACACTTATGTTTTCATAATGTTGCAGTGTAGAATAGTCAGCATTGTATTTTCTTTGCAGACTGTTTTTAAACATGGTCTGAAATCGTAATTATAAATGTAATATCGTTTGTACCCTTAAGAAGATGCATATTACCATTATTCAGTCTTTGTGCTTGTTTGAGCCCAGTATCAAGTTCATGAGAACGTCAGTGCCTGGCTCATAAGGGTGCCGGGCCGAACATGGGGGCATGCAAGGAAGGAAGCCAGTGGGCCTTCCTCGCCCCTTTCTGGGCCTTGAGTCACTGAGCGCCCCTGCACTGTGTCTGGCCCTGTTCCCACTTTCCCGCTCTGCTGGCCTCTGTTGATCACTGGCCTCTCTCTAACCCGCAGCACCACAGACACGGTGCTCTCCTTTCCTCGAGATGTATTATCAAAGGCCTGACTTCTTCGATGTGTTTTAATGGTTAAGAAAATCAACTAGAGTTTAGTTAAATTTTCTATAACGTTCGGGAAATTTTAACTGAAATTCTTGTGATTAAAAGCTGAGGAAAGCATGAGCAATTCCAAACCAATCTAGTGGAATGCTCCAGTAGCAATGAAAAATCATTGGAGAAATGTACAAAATACACATTAGTGTAAATTAGTTGTAAAATAGTTTATTCTTTTCAAATGTGGTGATAGGAAAATGATATTGTTATTATTGCCACTCAACACTAAACAACCTCATGGATACAAAGCACTTTTAAAAGGAAGTGTTCTTCAATCATGCAAAGAGAATAAGAAGTATAGAAAGATAAAAGGAAAATTGTCAGTGATAGCAGTGTGCTGTTATTCTTTTGCATTTAATTAATATGAGAAAATGAATATATACAGAGTAAAATGTATCTCCTTATATATAATGACAAAATGACAATTTGAAAGCTGAAAATGTATAAAACAGATCCTTAATTCATAAAGTAGCATAGTGTTAAAAATACTTTTGTAAAAAAGGCAGTTTTTTAAAATTGAGATATAATTGACATATAACAGTTTCAGGTGTACATCATAATGATTTGATATTGTATACACTGAAATGATCACCACAATACGTCTAGTTACCCTCTGTCTCCATACAGAGTTACAAAATATGCAGTATCATATTAATGACTACAGTCACTATGTTGTACATTATATCCCTATGACATTTATTTTATGACTGGAAGTCTGTATCTCTTACCTTCTTTGCCCATTTTGTCCCCCTCAACCCCCTTCCTCTCTGGCAACTACCATTCTGGTCTCTGTGTCTATGAGTTTTGTCTTGTTTGTTCATTTGTCCTGTTTTTTAGATTCAGTGTATAAGTGAAATCATAAGGTATTTGTCTTTCTATATTTGATTTATTCACTTAGCATAATACTCTCAAGATCCATCCATGTTGTCACAGTGGCAAGAGTTCAATTCTTTTTTATGGCTGAGTAGTATTCCATTATACACATATATGTATGTGTGTGTATACCTGACATCTTTATCCATTCATCCATCAATAGACAGTTAGATTGTTTCCATATCTTGGCTATTATAAATAATACTGCAGTGAACATGAGGGTGCACATACCTTTTTGAATTAGTGTGCTTTCTTCAGATGAATACCCAGAGTAGAATTGCTGGATCATATGGTAGTTCTGTTTTTAGTATTTTTAGGAGCCTCCATACTGTTTTCTATAGTGGATACACCAATTACTTTCCCACCAACAATGTATGAGGATTCCCTTTTCTCCACATCCTTGCCAGCACTTGTCATTTCTTGTCTTTTTGATGGTAGCCATTCTGACAGATATGAAGTGATATTTCATTGTGGTTTTGATTTGCATTTCCCTGATGATGAGTGATATTGAACATCTTTTAATATGTCTATTGTCCATCGGTATGTTTTCTTTGGAAAAATATCTATTCAGATCCTCTGCTCATTTTTTAATCAAATTTTTTGGCTTTTGTTACTGAGTTGTAAGAAGCAATTTTATTTTGAATTCTGTTCTTGAAAGGTAATTATATCAACATCTTATAATAAATAATGATTGACAACATACTCTACTGTAATACTTTCAGTAATATAGTCAGCTTTTGATTAGCCATGGTATTTGATATAATGACAATCTAAAACCAAATAAAATCCCAGAGTAGTTTATATTTGAGTACTGTGCTTCACCTTCTCATTTACATTCTGATTGATTTATTCAACAAATATTCCAAGTGCCTACTTCATGCAGTATACTGTGCTTGGAGCCCTAAAGGCATGATGTTCTTAGTAGAGAGATGAGGCAATATATCTATTATCAACTGCTACAGAACAACACACAGTGACTTTGAACAACAGTCGCCATTTATATGCTCTCAATTCTGCAGTTTGGGCACAGCTTGATGGGGACTGCTCGATTCTGTTTCACAGGCTGTTGGCTGAGGTGGCTTCACTTACTTCTCTGGCATCTTAGCAGAAGTGGATAGAACACCTGGAAGCTGGCTGGGCCCTCTTTGTAGTTTCTCATTTCTCATTCAGAACATCTCTGTGTCTCTGTCTCTCTCTCCCTCCCTCCCTCCTTCCCCCTCCCTCTCCCCCTCCCTCTCCCCCTCCTCCACATGGCCACCCTTTCTAGCAGGACAGTGTCCTGTGGCTTGAAACAAGCAAAAGTGAAAATTACCAGGCCTCTTGAAGCCTAGGCCTGGATTGGCACTGTCATGTCCTATGCATTCTGTTAGTCAAAATGTCACAAGAGAAGCCTGGATTCAAGAAGAGGAAAAATAGATTGCACCTTTAGTTGGAGGAGCAACATATATGCACAAGGATAGGAAAACTTTTTTGTGGCCATCTTCTCAGACAGGCAAAACAGATAATTATTATCCAAGGTAGGGAGCGAGAAATATCATTTAAAGACAGAATCAGAGAAACTTCATGGAGAAAGTTAGATTTGAGTCTAGCCTTGAGTCACTAGGTAGTTACATGGAGACGAGAGGACAGTTCAAGCAACAGGAACAGTGTGTGCAAAGCCTCAAAATGAGTTTTGCATTGAATTTTAATAAATTACCTTATTATCTCTAAGGCACATGTCAAAGAATTTTGAAGAAGCATGCAGAAACATGCTGAGGAAGGGAAGAAAGGAATGATTCTCAAACTGCAAATTAGTAAGAGGAAACCACCAGAAAAGGCACCATTCAGCATTGAGTTAAGAAGCAAACTGTCAACACAAGAGCACACATACTTGTCGATATCATTTATATCTCAGTACCTGAAGTCTGTAATACATTTTGCATGCATAAATGTAATACTCAAATTTAGTTCATTGGTAATTTTGAATTTGGGTATATTTTTCTTAAGACACTCGTCCAAAAACATGTATTGAGTACCTACTGTGTGTCGGCCACTATTCTAGGAACCAGAGCTACATCAGTGAACAAAACAGACACAATCACTGTCCCTCTAGAGCTGACTTTCTTTTCAGGGAGAGAGATACTACTCACTGAGCATAAATAATTCTACTGTGTAGTAGGTTAGAAGGTGAAAAAAAGGACTACAGGGGAAAAAAAGAGAGAGCAGCCAAAGTGGCAGGGACTTCTGGAGAAGGGGTTGCAATTATAGATAGGGTGATTGAAGCAGGCCATGTTGAGAAGCTGACATCTGGCAAGGACTTGATGGAAGAGAGAAAGGGCTGACGTCTGAAGGAGAAGGGTTCTGGGTTACAGAACAGCCAGTGCAGAGGCACTGAGGCAGAAGCATAAGTGGCACGTTTGAAGAATAGCCAGCAGACCAGTGTGGCTGAGGTGAAAGGGGAGAATGGCTAGTAGAGGAGATTAGAGAGAAAAGGAGGAAAGGGACTTTGACTTTTACTCTGAGAGAAATGAGGATTCACCAGGGAGTTTTGAATGAAGACAGATGACATCTGACTTTCCAGGGTAACAGGACTACATTGCTTTGTTGGTAATGTATTGAATAATGGCTCCACGGTGGAAGCAGGGAAACAGGAGATGGTCCTGCCTGGCAGAGCCAGAGCGGTAGCAAGGAGGTCGTAAATAAGCAGATTCCAGATATATTTGAAGGTTTTGTCAACAAGATTTGCTAATATAACTCCAGTAACTTAGGTAACCCGAAGCAGTTTCATTCAGAACTTTGTTATAGTTTTCCAATGTAGTGGTCATTATAAAGCTTTAATAACAATACATATCACAAGGCTAATAATTTAAAATTTCACTTGATGTGTTGTTTCTATTTTTGCTAATAAAGCAGCCTATTAGCTATTCTCATTCAGAGATTGTTTATTCAGTGACTTGTCTGTATGTAGATTTCATTTGTATGTAGATTTTAGTTTCTATAGATAAAGTTTTCTTCCCTTATACTTAGTAAAGAAAATAGAAGACCATTGCAATGTATCATTCCTTTTAGAAAAATTCAGATTATTTAATCATCTATTTTATCTAGCCAGGAATATTGTCATATTCTCTCCCTCCCTTGTTCTCTCTGTCTCGCACATAGTTCTTGGCATTGATCCAAAGGCACTGGGTTTCCCAAAATCTTAGCATTATATTAATAGTACTTTTCTCTTTACTTGGTAGGCATTTCTTTTTGAAATCATTATAACCTAAGTCAAAAATGTTTGGTTATTTCAGGTTAGATTTGAATATATGGTGCCATGTGACCTATAGTGGAAACTGTGGGCTTTGGAGAAGCAGTTTCACATGAAATTGTGTAAAAAGTAATTGTATAATCCTTTGAAATTAGGGAAGGTGTGTCGTCATAGTACAGCATCTCTCAATAGCCACAGACATTTGGGGCCAGGTACTTTGTTGTGGGAGGTTGTCCTGTGTATTGTGCCTCTACCCACTAGATGGCAATAGCATTTCCCCCCAATTGTGACCATCAAAAATGTCTCCAGACATTGCCAAATATCCCCTGGGGCACAAAAATCACCCCTGGTTGAGACCCATTGTCATAATGTTCTATTTCTCATGCTTTGCCTCCTTACAGGCGTTAATTTAAGCATGCATGCAAATTTCTGGGTTTTTTTTCCTGTCATCTTCCCTTTTATTCCTCTTCTTCCTGTGAGAGGATATGGAAACTTTCATTATGTTTCAGTGTTTTTTTCTCTTTTCTGCCTCTCACCCCTAAATTAAAAGTACTTTAGAAAGAAGTAGTAGTTTTCAAGGTAAATGCAACTCCTGGCTCCTTGCCTGCCTTCACTGGCTCTGTTCAACACTGAGAGTTGGAATTTTCTCCTCTCCTGATTCCCGGAGACGGCCTCACAATGCATCACCTCGGCGCGGAGAGACAAGTAATCCTTAGACCTTTCTCTGACCTACTGATGTGTGATTTACTAACTGGGGTTGAAGTTACTCAGCTTCTCTGAATGCAAACTGCTGTACACATGATCACTTTCTAGTCTGAACAGGGCCTGTGCCCAGGAGGTTTGGGGGCACCACTTTTAGTCCTCAGAACTTCAAAACCCAGTCGCACAGATGCTCAGCCAGAAGCCTCCGCCCAAGCGTTCCTGTATGTGGTTCCTTTAAATGGTTTTCCTCGCTAACCCGTCGGCACGCCTGGCCGCTCTCCGTCCCCTTCTAGTCTCAGTTCTCCTTTCACCTGCGTAGGCCAGACTTCATTATAAATGGGCGTTCACGTCACACTAGTTGCCGTGGCATTGTGGATTTCTTACAGTATTTCTTCCTCTATTGCTCTCAGCTGCTGACACTTCTTTTCCATCTCTTACCACAGCTCCCAAAAGTCCCTCATGTTGTATAAAAAAAAAATTGAGATTCTCCTTAAAATGAAAACTTACTTTGTTCTCTACATTCCTTACTGTAAGAAGCACACTGGCTCCCCTCCTGCTATGCTTTTGTCAGGTTGTTGAGCATAACATGCGTGTTCAGCTTGAACATGGGGTTTTAATACTTAGAAATCCAAGATAAGTTTAAGACGATCTTGCTTCTCTTCTCCCACCCATCCACCTACAAAAAAAAAATCAATTCCTTGATTTAACAAGAAAAGAATGTTTCTTTTGCTTATTAGACGTGAATCCTTTCACTGCTCCTTTCCTTCTGAGCCAGGGGGAGCAGGCATGTGTGATACAGCCACAGCACTTTTGCTGTCAGGTATAAAACCTTCCTAGCTGTAGTAACTCTTCCCATTGGTATCAGTCCACTTTGAATTTGGGGGTAGTCAGAGGCAGGCTCATGGCATTAGGCTGCAGGATAGAAATGCTTAGCAAATCACCAGTGTCCTCTGTGCTCCCTTTGTGGTTTGCTAAGCAAGAATTCCTTTCAGCTTGTCTTCACACATTTGTTCACAGCTCCCAGCCTGCAAAGGCTGGGTAGGCTGCAGCCACCCTTACCAAAGCACAACAGGCTTGACATTGCAGGGGAACAAAACTTGCCACGCCCAAAATGTGTCTGTTTGGGGGCTGGTTGTTAAGAAACAAAAGACTCAGGAAGTCCTTCTTTGTACCTCCCCCTCAGCCACCTAAAAGAATTTAAAGGGTCTGGTCCAGGAAGAGTACTATCAGCAGAGATATCTGTAGAGAATATGGGCTAAGTGTGGTCGAGCAGTCTGCAGTCTGGGGAGACCAAAGTCCTCTCAGCGCCCCATTGTCTCTGCCTGGTCCAGCAAACATGTGTTTACCAGACGTTTGTTTTTCCATCTCCATGTGAATTGCCTTCCTCCCTTTTGAATCCCAAAGCTATCCCCGCCTCTCCTTCTCTCCAATGGCTTCTAAACTTCAATTGCCCAACTTGTCCTTGGGCTTCATATTCTAATGGAACCCCCATAGGTACATAATTAAATTTGGGTTTTCTCCTGTTAATCTGTCTTGCATCAATTTAACTCTTAGACCAGCTGGAAGAACCTACAGGGGTAGAGGAAAAATTTTTCCTTCTCCTACATCTTCCTCTTCTACCCGGGGAATAGAAACTCACTTCCAAGTTGAATAGTCTGTCCTTAATTTTCCTCGTCTAGTCTTAATAGTTTGTGTTCCTGATTAAAAGTTTGAAAGTTGCCTTAATGGGAGTGTGTATATGAAAGGTTGGGGGAAATAAACATTTGTCATGCCTCTTTTCTATAATTAAGATACAATCTTTGTTGACCTTTAAGTCAAAATTTGGGGTTTCTGAAATTATGTTTGACTATCACTTACAGACACATTAAAAACATGATTTTTCTGAAATCTGCACTTTAAATTTAGGGTAAATTTAGAAAGTGACACTTCGTATAAAATATTTGTCATTACATTAAATAGCCAGTTCTTCAACTACACAGAAAATTCAATGTGATTTGCAATCACCTCTTCAGGAAAGCATCTATGGTGTAAAAATAATCATGGTGATTAGATAAGCTCAGTACAGAGAATTAAAGTGCAAGTTTTCTATAAGAATGAGTAACTTAAAAGGAAATTGCATACCTCTTTTTCTGCCTTTTTTAAATGTAGGAAGCTCTACTTTGGTGTAATATCTTTTATTTAAAGTAGGGGTGATGTAGAGTGATTTTTTTTTAAATGATGATTTTTAGAAGTTATGTATATTTTCAAAACTCCTAAGTGCACTGAGGTTCAATGGAGTATTGCTTATGTCAAATGAAAACTATCAGTCATTTCAATTCCTCTTAGTCTAATGAGTTTTGGTTTTAAAACTTATGTAAGAATAAAACCATTGTTGTAACTGGAGAAAGCTGGATGTCTTGGGAACTCTCCTGGTCAACTTTGAGTTATTCTGTGATTCTCATGCCTTTGAATTTTGTAGATTGGACACCCCTGTTTACAGCCAGCCTCTAGGGAATCACCTGGAGTTCCTAAGTCTGCCTTTGTCTCTGTAAATCAAAACTAATCCGCCAGAAATAAGATTGCTCCTATAAAAGAATAGATGTACACTATAAATATTTGAAGTCAGCACGTGTTTTTTCAGACATTTCTCTGAACATTTTCTTCTCTCAGTTAAGCATTGAAGTAAAAAACGGAGAAAAATTTATTGTTTGTTTTCTATTCTTT
The DNA here is from genome assembly GCF_009834535.1 of Camelus ferus. Lineage (NCBI taxonomy): Eukaryota > Metazoa > Chordata > Mammalia > Artiodactyla > Camelidae > Camelus > Camelus ferus. The sequence continues at coordinate 38,656,355 of NC_045732.1, forward strand.
TTTAATGAAAATTACACAGATATGTTGGAAAAATCTCTCGTGATTTTGAACACATGGCTCTTGGGGATTCTGTACAGTGAATTGTTTCTACATTTTTAATTCTGGAACAAAACATGCTATGAGATGAAAGGCTTGGAAGTAGTATGTGAACTTTCTTTAAACTTCTTTTTGAGCACTGAAGTAATTTCCATGTAGGGAATAATGAGTCTTTAAGCAACCTCTAACAAAGTAGCAGGTTACAGTTAATGTTTATTCAACTGTTTATATTTAGTTCTTATCTGAGCAGAGAGAATGCAAGTACCATAGGAGTAGAAATAGAAAATAGACTATAGCTACAAAGGTGCTTATGACCTCTTTGGAAAGATAAAACACACAGTCTTTTTTTATTTTTAATTATAATATATATAATACAGAATATAGCCACCATCATTTGTCTCACTGACAAGTTTACATGGAAGAAAGAAATGACCATTAAGAGATGCTTAATCCTTAAACATTTACTTAGATAATGAAGAAAATTTGGGTGACGTATTTAACTATACACTTCAGTTTTTTCATCAGTAGATTGACATACTTTACGGTTGTGATGATTAAAATAATACATGTAAAGCATATAAGCCGAGTGCCTGGCACATAGTAATTGCTTAGTAAATGATAACTGCTCATAGTAGTAACATCATCTGCTTTAATAATAGTAACATCATCTGCTTTAATAATAGTACCTGTGAATTACATAGTATTTTTCCATTCTACAAATGAAGAAATTAACACTTAAGGAGGGTAATTTGCCTAAGATTGTCCAGCTAAGATGTGGAACTAGGATTGAACCCAGGGAATCTAACTCCAGAGATCAGTCTTGCAGCAGTGCTATTAAACTGCCTTATTCATTTGTTTTCCAAAAATTAATTGGACATACTTACATGCCAGGTACTGTTTGTCAATAATAACATTATTTATATTGAATACAGAGGAAAATACCCCAAATGTGATGAAGATTGGCATAATAACATTGTATTACTCTTTTTTATTTTGACAAAGCCTAATCCAAATATTTAAGCATATTTATAAATAACATCTACTTAATAAATACTGGAATCAATGAATATTGCTTCTCCCAGGATGGTGAACCACATAATAACAAATAAATAAGGTATTTATAAAACCTTGGATTTTTACGGTGCATTGTTCATACATTTAGATAGGAATTAAGTGAGGAAATTTCTTACTTTTTTCTTTTACTCATTTTTAAAGTTACCAACAAAACATTACCCCTTGTTTTCTAACTACTAGAAAGCAGAGAATTCATAAACCACTTGCCTCTTTATCCTATAGTTGTGAAATACTGTGTTCTGAATAGAAGCATCCATGGTTGAGTTTAAACAGAAAATGATCTATTGGTTTCATATGCAGTGGGATCCTTTCAATATGCTTGACTTTTGCCTGTCAGAGTCTCTGCCATTTCAACTTTCAGTATAGGTAGAACCACAGTGAGTTTTTTGTTTGTTTTTAAAAACCAAAGAGGTTTACTTGGTACCTATTATCAACCAAGCTATCACCTGTTAATCCTGTAGTTTAGGGTCCCTGATAGAGTCATATGAATACTTTTCTGTTTGGTGGTGTTTTTCACTCAGAAATCAACCAGAAGGTTGTATATGTGGTGAATCAGATTTTGTAAAGAGATTGTATAGTGTCTTCTTGAACGTTTTATCTAAAAAGATAAAGATAATGGGGTCTGTGCTACTTCTGGCCGATGCAAGACAGGTGAGGATGTTTTTTATTTCGATTAAATGATTCAGTTGCTGACAGTTCTCTCTTTGGTGTAGAACAAAAAAAATAGGTTTAAAAATGCTATATGGAAGGAAGCAAACTATTAGGAGAATCTGGATGACCAAAAGATGCCTTTTCACAGAGCTGTAAGTCAAACTCTTCTCTGTAATGGATGTACAGGTCCTTATTTTTCTCAGATGGCTGACAAAAGAGTAGTACGATGTTACTACAACTAAAAATGAAAACCCAGTAAATGTGGTTCCAATGAGGCCTGCGATCTGAGAGATCATGGCTCCCAGTTCCGTCTGCCGGTTGTAGCACAGGCTCTCATCTCCTTCCGTAGCCTCCACAGCTGAATAGTATATGATAACCGGAATAATTATGCCCAGTACAGCCACCCATATGTAAACACACAGTTTTCTAGCAAACTCAGGCTGGCGAAATTTTTTCAGTAAATGGCCGTAAAATATTTTCTCATAGCACGAAGTGGTCTCTTGTATGGAATCCTTTTTCATTAAGGTAGCATAGCGGCTTATGGCAATCCAACTTAAAATTAGGAGGCTGACAAACATACTTACATGCATGGATAGAGTTCCCAAAAAATTGACCACCCTGCATTGTGCAGATTTATATTCCCATTGAAAACCTTTCAAGAAATAGATACCCATGAAAGGCATGGCAGTGCACACAAGTAAGTTTGCAGTCACAAGATGTGCTAGGTAGATGTGCGTTGGTGTTCTCTTAGCTATTTTTGTTAAAAAGATCCATTGAGAGAGAGAATTTCCAAAGAGACCAATGATACAAAGGAACATATAAATGATGGGTAAAGCCATGGAAGAGATCATGGATGGTTGAATACATGTTGAGTTGTTACTCATTTATATCAGATTTCCTTGAATTTTGCCACAGGAGCTAGAACAGAATTGCAGACATTTAACATTAAAATTATCGATGGTATTTAAGCTGAATCGTATTTTTTAAAAAGCATTGGATAAAGTAAAATAGTAACATGAATGTATTGGATGGAAAAGGAAAGTATAGATGCCTTCTCACCTTTCCTAATCACAATTGTCCGAGTGAAATAAAAGCAGAAGGTTGATTATTGTGGATACTGGCTTTGTCTAAAAAACAAAATTTGATAGAAGTAGTTAAATGCTGAGATTTATTATTTTATACTAGAGTTCTTATACTAGATTTTAAAGCAATTTGTAAATGACAATTGATTTTGGCCTAGAAAGGTAACTTAATAATTTAAGACACATGCAAGCAATACCTACTAGCCAAAGGAAAGTGTTGCGAAATTATTTTGTAGCCACGTTAACAGAGGGAAGACTGATTTTTAATTAATCACCTTAATCGTACATAAGTACTTTTCAAAATGGTGTCTTTTCATGGCTAGATTAAAGAATTTGTCTATAATCTTAACACTGTTAGAAGTCTCTTCATATTTCAGGAGTAAACTTAATTCTACATCAGCAAATACTCAGGCAAGATCTTGAACAGAAAGAAAGTGTAGTGACCAAAGATAACACCAAAATCCCAGAGTCCTTACCAAAGAGCATCAGTAATTTCTTATTTCAAATATTTAATGCTAATCTATGATACTTCAGTAAAAAAGCTTAGTTTCGGATTCTGTGTCAAAGCTGTAGTTGCTACTGCTTGTTGGTTAGAGCGCCCTCATGTGTCTTTGTGTGTAATTTAGTATCTTGGTTTTTCAGAGAATTTTTTTTAAGAAGATACTTAATCGCAGCCTAAATGCAGGTAGGATTTTATGTCTAATTTTGAATTTTTTTTTGCTTCAGAGGGTACACAGGAAGTGTTTTAAGAGTCACATATAAACTCCTTTTCATTCTTATTTTTCTTGTTCCTTTAGTTCTTTCAGATGGGAATAAGAAAAGATTTTGGATTTTGGTCAAATAAAAATCACGAGCTCAGGGTGAGAAGGTATAGCTCAAATGGTAGAGCGTGTGTTTAGCGTGCACGAGGTCCAGGGTTCAATCCCCAGTACCTCCACTGAAAAACCAAATAAATAAACAAATCTAATTACCTCCCCCCTGCAAAAAAAAAAAAATGAGCTCTATTCAGAATATGCATCATTTCTCTGTATTTTTTACTATACCTTTCTAAGTACCACACTTTCTACTCTTTTATAATCCAGAGTGGGGATTCTCAATTATTTTTTCCATCATATTCTCTCTTTTGATAAATACAAAAATTTTTACTACATACTGCCTTCTGAGATTCTTACATGTCCCCAGCCCCTCAGGGATATTTCACTCTCTACCCCTCTTCAGAATCATGATTACATTTTTTTTACATCTTTGATTATAGAAATAAGAGTTTTCCCCCCAAATATATTATTATAATTTTGAAATAATTTTTTAAACCAAACAGTTTTTGCCCAAATACTTGAAAGCTTGAGGGCTGTACGCTGACTCAAGGTTCAAGTACTGAGACCCTTAATGTCTAACAGTGTCTTTAGCATTTTATTTTGTTGCTTTCCAACTTTTATTTAGAGAACAGTCCATATGCTTCAAAGTGCTTTTGTATCCGAATCCAGTACAGCCTGGCAAATTGGAATTGACTTAAAAATCAGTCAAATACAGTGAAATTAGCCAGTTTATTTCTTAAGAAAAATTTATCTAATCAAAGTAGATTTTTGTATTACATAAGGAATGAAGCTTCCTTTTATGATGATATTAAAGAAAAACATTAGCCCCTGCACTTGCATAGATAATACATTATATGTACTAAAATCGGAAAAGGTGGTGCTTCTGTATTAATGGATAGTATGCCTTTTTTTTTTTAAACTAGACCACTTCATACAGCATCTGCTATCTCATATTACTCATTACCATTACCTAATTTTCTATTTCAAACTAGCAAATTCTTCAGAACAGAAGAGAAGTAAAAAGACTTTCACAGAGGCTGGCTTTATCAGACAGATGACATTGAGACTCTAGGAATCTTCACTATAACAAACAACTAGGTTACCATCTTTAGCTCCCCAAATATCAACTTGTATCTACTATGTACCTCTCCTGTAAAAATAAAGTTTGATTATAAAACTACTAGATAATTATTTTCTAAAATTTAGAAAATACTATAGAGCTTAAGAAATAAAAATTATGTGTTGTATATACAGAATTGCCCCCTAGAAAATGTGTACAAGTTTGCATTCCCCTCAGCAAAACATCTTGAGTCACTCCTGTACACACTGTGCCTCTGCTAATTTGACAAATGAAATAAGAAGTCAACAATTCTAACTTCAGTTCTAACGATTATCTACATAATTAATATGCTGACTACCTTTCTTAATGATAAGCTTTCAAAATTTAAGCATTTTAGCCCTGTTAGAGTTTTTATAGAATTAACTTTTAAGCTAAAAGTGAATGATCAGTCTTACCTCTGAGTAGTTTATGCCAACCAAGGCTCTATTGTTCAGGGCGGTGATGCTAAATTTCAGACTTAAAGTTCTCTGATCATCACTCTTCCGGTATATTTCAGTTTTAGTCAGTGTGAATAGACTCTTGCATGACACCAACTATAGTGGGAAGAAAACAAAATTAAACAGAATATTGAAGAAATTCAGTAGTCATAGTAAATGTAGCAACTATCTTCTCAAAAAAAAAGAACCCTCATTTCTCTATTTCTATAGTGGGAGGAAGTTGTGGACAATATATATATACTGTGCTTCCTTATGATTATTTCATGAACCGGTTACACCTCACTTAGCTTCATTAGCATGTTTGGCAGAAGTTAAGTTCAAAGGTTTACATCCCCATGGCTAGTTAGTTTTATACAACACAGTAGTAGAGGGAACCAATCCATAGTAACTCAGTAAACTCTGGTACAAATTTGTCTGTAAAGTCATTTGTGGATGGCTTGTTTGCAGTTCATCTTGATCAAGAATAAAGGGAAACAAAACTCAACATTTTCTTACTTGTAGCAGGTTACTGGAATCAAATATCATAGAGCTGGAATAGAACTTTAAGATCATCTGTGGGTAGAAACCCTTGAGGAGAAAGAAGTGAGGCCCTGAGCAGTACGCTGTAAGCACAGGCCACACCCAGGGGTTTGGGTCTCCTCTTGGTTACTAAGGAACTAATCCATCCTACTTCAAATTGTCCTGTGCTGCCTCCATTCGTGTTCAAAGTAGCACATTGTTTGGAGCATTTCATAATGGATTTGGGGAATCCTGGAAAGTTCCAGAATCTGAAGACCAACTATACCTGAGATAAAATGAATAGTTATATTACGATATAAAGAAATGTGGAACCAGTTTTATGTAGAGGATTGTTTAATCAGTCTGTGAACTCTTAACTAAATGAAAGCCGACTGCATATAGCTGGGGAGCTGGACCCTCATCACGCATCCCTTCCTTGGGTAGTTAAACCAGTGGGAGTCTGAGAATAGGAACAGAAATCTAATTTCATCAAGCCTGAGCATTTTAGTTTTCAGGGAATCTTCATTTAAAATTAATAGAAGTACTTTGCCATTTCTCATAACCCCCGATGCTTATCTTCTTGCACGTTGATTGCATAAATTCTTCATAATGTTTGCTACTATTTCTCTCTGAAACAAAGTGAGGACTACCTGAGTGTCTTGATTCTGTTCTGCTGCTATTCATCTTTGCAGTGCTTGCCATCATCTAATTAAGAACAGTGACTCATCCAGGCTTCCATGGCCATTGATTGCAGAGTAGTTTGCCTCTGGAACTCCTATCATCTTTACTTCAAGAATTTTTCATGTTCCAGGAAGGAATTATTTAGAACAACAACAACAAAACAAAAACAGTTTGAAGCAATTTAGAGAAGAAAGAATGGGAAAAGAATGTTGTTTATAAGTGATTGACAGATAATTTTATATTACTTGTTTGAGGCTTAAGCACCTTTGGTCCTATATATATATATATATATATAGGACCTATATATATATATATATCCTTTCTCTCCACAAGTTATCTTCCATTGTCCTCAAACTCAGAAGATGATGCCATCATTTCTAAGGTTATTCAAGCCCCAAACCTATGAGTCATCCTCAATTCCTCTCTTGCTTTCACATCTCACATCCAATCAGCTGCTGCTACTGCAGCTTCTAGGACCACCACCATTATTAGCTGCATTTCATGGAAGTGTATTATGTGCCAGGCATCCTGATCTGTGCTTTACATGCATGTCTTATTTAATAATCACAATACCCAATGAAGTAAGTAGTATGAAATAAGTATCTTCATTTTAAGAGTAAGGAAAATGAACCTCAGAAAGGTCACATAACTTGCCCAAGGTCATAACCACCATCTGTCCTCACAACATGGTAGCTGGCTACCACCAGAGTAAGCGAATGAAGAGAACAAGGTCATAGCTGCAGTGCCTTTTTTTGATCTAGCCTCTAAAGTCAACACTGTCACTTTTGTAGTATTCTGTTGGTCACACGGGACTAGCAGTAATTCAGTGTGGGAGGGATAAATATCAGGAGATGATGGTTGTTGGGAGCCATCTTGGAAACCGGCTAATGCAGATGTCGGTCAACCTTTGAACCAAGGAAGAGTCAGAAGTACTGCTTAAAATGATGGTCAGACAACTGATAATTTATCAGGCAAGACTGCCTGTATCGGTGTAATTTTTGCCATTTCTTCCTTTATTTTGATTTTTAGTGCACTATAGTTTTCTTAAACAGTGCAATTCACTTCACAAATATTTATTGGAGTCCCTGCTGTGTTTCTAGTGGAGTGTGGAGGTTACAGAAGAGATATATTAGCCACAAGCTAATTCAGGGTCTCTGGAAATTCAAGAGATTCCACAAGCAAGCCAAGAATTCAGATTAATACATGTTGTATGGTACAGACTTTAAATGCTCTATAAATGAGAAAAGGGAGAAAACAGTGAATCAAAGTGATTCTGACAGGCCAGGAGAACTAGAAGGAAAGAGAAGAGAACACATAGTAAACAGCAGTTCTGTGCCAGTACCAGGCAGAGCATTTTCCATAGAAGAGCCCTAACAATGGGTGGTGGTAGTCCTGTCTTACACATGAGGACATTGAGTTACAAAGGGTTAAATAGCATGCCCAAGGTGGCACAACTAGTAAATTAACTCTAAAGCATGTGTTTGGTTTTTTTTTTTTTTTCCAACCTCACCCTCTGCCTTAGCAGAAATAATGGTTTTTCTCTAGGGTACCTTATTATAGGGAAACTGGAGTCAAGTTTTGTATGCTTTTTAACTTCATTCAGACAGGGTTTCCTGTTCTAGGCTCTGAGGTAGCAGAATTGACTATGGAAGAACTCAAACCCAATTTTTTTCCTATTCTTGAAAACCTTGGACTTCATTAAGCTACTTTTTTAATCCCATCAATATCAGTATAAATTCTTTATGACTTAAGTTATTTTGAGTTCCCTAATTGAAATATAAAGAAATTTTTATTTCCATTTTTCTAAGATACTAGGAAATATTATTGCAATTGGTCAAAAGTATAAATGTCAGAGAATATAAGATTAACAAAAACATAACTCATCAGGCAGAAATTTTAAAAATTGCAAGTTCTCTGTAAAGGTAGCTCCTTGAACTTTTCTCACTCAGGTCACCAATAGTTTTCTTGGGTTCTCATTTATCTTTCTCGTGCATCTGCTCTTCAAAGTTCTGCTTCTGTTATCCAAGTCTAAATGCTCCTGCCCAACTGTTCTAATTACTTCCTGTATCATCCACCAAATACTGGCCTCCTGTGTGTTCTGCTCTGACCCTTATGATTTACTCCTTGAGATGTTAGAGCAGCTCCCCAGAGTGTCATTCCTGCCTTGTGTGAAGTTTCCTGCTTTTGAAATATTTGTTTGAGTATGAAGTGTGTTTTTAACTCTGGCCTCAGAATTCGTTTGGAGTGGTTCAGTAAGAATGGTTCAAGGGGCACGCATGCTGTAAATTATTTTGCCAACCTGTAGTGAGCTGTATTCACCAGGGGTGCATGAGAGCTTTCCTGACTCACAAGGATTATTGGGGTTAGGATTAGGGTACCTTTTCAACCTGCCTTGGAGTCAGAACCCAGAGGACACAGGACAGCTCAGTCATACCAGAACTTTGTGCTTCAATTAGACAGTTATCTGGGGCTACCCAAGCTCGAGTCTTCTAAAGTTGCGATGGTTGGTCTTTTAAATACTCTTCTCTGACCCCTCGGGAGGCTGGATGTGGGAAGAGAAGACATGCCTTATATAGTCCACAGGAGAACATCACATTCAAAAGATAGTTTCTTCAAGGAGGGGTGGGGGACAGTGGAAGCCTTTATCCAGTTCACTGCACACCCGAACCAGTGGTTGCCTTTAGGAGGAGTGAAGCTGAGCTCTCTTAGTCAGAGCTGTGGTTTGCTCAAGGCACACTGAGCCCCCCTGCTCTCTTCAGGATGTGGTGTCTGGCCACAGCCCTGTGTCTGTCTCTGCGCGCAGGCTCTCGCCACCCACTACAAGCAGCTGTAATCATGGCCGTCCCACCCTTAATCAGGATGTGAAGATTTTCTGCTTGTTCCACAAGCTGGTTTCTCAGCCAACCATGGGAGTATTTCCCTTAAAAACTATTTTGAAACAGCAGAAACTATGGCCCAAAGTTTGGAAATTTATAATAGCACAGAGAAGTGATAAGCCTTGGAAGAAAGGTCTAATGACAAAACATAAATGGACCGGCCATTCAGAGTTTCACTATACTTCATCTTTGCCTTTTGTCTCTCCACAGAGGCTTGAATGCACTGGATAGACACTGTCTTCTAGAAATGCACACGATAGAAACATGGTGGCAGTCTTTAGAATTGGAATGACTTCAGAGGTGGGAGTTGGAAAGCAAATGGGAAGTTAGCAGGTTTAAGGAAAGGGAGACTTTAGCGTTGGATTAGAAGAGGCAAAAATATTTTTGAGGACAGTCAAATTTTGAATTTCAACATTGAGTCAGTTAAGTTTGGTTCATATCATGCTTCATAATCGACCTTTTTTTTTCAAGTTCTTTGAAAAGCCAAAAGTAGATTAAAATTTCTGAAAATGAAGCACTTGGTAGAATTGTAAAAAATAATGTAAGCAATCATATTGCCACAGGTGCAAAACACATACATACACCTATACCCTGGGAAATAATGAGTTGGATTGCACTGAGATACAGGGAATTAAAAAGGCATCATGTATCAGTGCCCAGAACCCTCACCACTGTCCCTTTCTTCCCAAGACCAAGGTTTCCTGGCTATTTTATTACCAATCACTTCTTTGGAATTTCTAGATTAAATTGTCTTGAGGTTAAGCCCCCCTGCTCCATATCACTTCCTGTCTTTATTCAAGAGAAAAAAAGAGAGGGGTGTCAAGGGAAGATGAGGAAGAGTTGGGTATCTGAGGTCTTACCTTCTGTACCTATTAATTTCTAGATTTATTTTGTCTTATTAAGAGCCCCAAGTATTGAAGTAACAAGCTTCCCTGAGAACCACTTTTAGAAAATGTATAATAATAATAAATAATAACCACTGAAGTACTTATATATAGAAATTCATTTAGTTGTTACAATATTTAATGGAAATATCTCTGAGATGAATACCATTTATTACTGTCATTTTCTAGATGAGAAGATTTAGGTCCATAGAGGGTAAATAACTTATTGATGATAAGATAACTGGTATATTGTAGGGCCTATATTTGAACCCCGATGGTGCGACTTCAGAGCCCATCCAGAGCTGCTACTGGAATCTGGATTGTTGTTTTAGAAAAGGTGACCAAGTATCCCCAGTGACCAAAAATGTATCTCGCTTGTATACCTGTTTCTAGTTTTCATTCTGAAAATTTACTCATTGCTGTCAGCTCCTCATTGTACAGGTACTTTTCCCCTTCGTAATTGATAAGTAATCTGAGGGTCATATTTTGAGATTCTCTGAATATGGTTTTTCCCTCTCACCCAGTGGATTTTAGTGTTTATTGATGGTCCTTGCCTAAATCATTGCTTATATTGGTGGTTGCATCTTTGTAATGTTTTGACAGATGGAGATACATTAGACTTGAAGTAGTCATTTTAAGGTATCACTCTAAACAAGTCTTGGTGTTTTAGATATTTCTCAAATTATACTATATGTGGCATAGTTTCTAATACTACCATGTGGTCTCTTCCTCCATCAAAAGTCAGCCTATAATTCCCCCCCAAATAAATAAATTTTTAAAAAGCCAGCCTAAAATGTGTTGTTTTAATAGACCTCCAAATAAAATACTGAATCCAGGAAATACAAGTTCTCTGGGATTCCATATCTCCAGAAATATCTGGTAGAGAAAATTGGAAAGAAGAAACCAGGGTTCAAGTCTGTAGATAATCATTTCTTTGGCAATGCTTTGGCCAGCAGAGGGCAGTGTATCACCAGCCCTAGTTAAACCTCTTCTGCTGCTGAAGCATAAACTGCCCACCTTGCACTATTTTCCAGCTAGAAACGTCGAACAGTTTAAAAGTTTAGTTTCTTTTAAGCTCTAACAAAATGATAAACTTTACTTTAGTAGCTGAGAAACACTTTACACCTGATAGAATACAAGTAATGATATGGACAATGGATTTCTGTCCTCAAGATGAAAACCCGTTGACACTCATCTGCCTTTAACAGGCTACGTCTTTTGGAGTTTCATTTTGTTTCGTTTTGTACGAGTGATTATACCAAGAGTCACCTTTGTAAAATCATTCACAGCCACAGTTATCCTGGTGGTAAAAAGAAAGTCTGACATTTTATTATGTGAAAGTTTTTCTCATATCTTTTAGCTTTTTAGACTTTATTTTTAAAGCCATAGCAATTCATGGACATAGTTTTTAAAAGTCAAGTCCTACTAAAAGGCTTGTAATGAAAACGTGTCATGTCTATTCAGTTGCCTCATTATCCAGCATATGCTTGTTTTATCTCTGACAATACAGAGATACTAAATCTTCAGTAACCCTGCCACTCCCCACCCTGCAGTGGTTTGTAAAATAGATAAGTCCCCTTCTCTCTCACACCCAGATACACACACAGACACATGCACGAGCACACACACAGCTTTCAAACAAAATAATTTGAGGCGTTGTCTTTTTTGTTAATGAAATTACTATATTTGTTGTCACCTGTTTAGAAATTAATGGTACACATACTTTGTGTTTTATATGCATTATATGCATCATTTATCTATTGCTGCATACCGAACCACCCCTAGACTTGGTGGCTTATGACAACAGCCATCTGTTCACTCTCAGTCCTGCAGTTGGTCCTGGGCTCAGCTAGACAGTTCTTTCAGTCTCACCTGGGGCCATTCATGCAGCTTCTTAGTTATCTGGCAACTCAGCTGAGGCTTGGATGGTCCACAGGGACCTCGACTCATGTCTGGAGCCTCAGCTGAGATGGTTGTACAGTCTGATCATCTTTCTCCGTGTGATCTTTCACCCTGGGTTCTTTACACCATGTTGGTCTCAGGGTCTCAAAAGTGCAAAACTGGAAGCTGTGAGGCCTCTTAGGCCTTGCTCAGATGCCATACAATGTCCACCACTTTTAATTGGTCAAAGCAAGTCACAATACCTGCTCAGACTCAAGAGGTGGGCAGAGGCTCCATGTCTGCATGAGAAGCGCTGCGGAGAATTTTAATCTACCACATTTCATTTAATGTGCTTGTGATTGCAATGTCCTAACTAGATTTTTATATTTTTTTCCTAAAGTATAGTGCATTGGCTCTTCCTTGGGGATTAATATAGTATGTGTACCTCAGAGTTCATTGTTTCTTGGATAATATCCAAAAAGAAAAGGGATACCCACTGTGCTCCACTCGGGTCTTGGAGCTATTATTTTCTTTTGATTATTTCTTACTTTTAATACACCTTTTAATATATCATGAATTCATGCTGTTTCCTTTGTACTCTTTAATCCTCTGTAAATAGCTCTTTCTTTTCTATTTCCAGAATACTAATCTAGCTTTTCAGTAAAACTAGAAGAAAAGTCTGTCTGCTAACTTGATCCTAAGAACTGGGTGATTAATTGACATCTGCAATAGTAGAGTGTAAAAGGGTATAGAAAGATGATGAGTCTGGCTTGCCCCTTTGGTAGCTTCCCCCCCACCCCCCCATGCCAAGTTGTGCTTAGTACTGGAGGTTTAGTAATTTGCAGGATCACAAATGCCAACTGTCAGAGCATGAGACCCTCATTTACTTACTTAGCTGACTCCTCTCACTACTTGCCACATATATTTGGAACTCTATAATCAGTCTGCACAAGAGCTGACCCTGTGTGTTCCAGTGTTTTTCAAGTCTCACTGGCCACAAAGGGGAACTGAATATGAACATGCATGCAAACCTCATCAGTTCCCTTTGCAACCAGCTGAGCGTTGTTTTTAATATAGCAGAAACAGTGTTCTTCTTTTGAATACAAACCAAATTTCCACACAAATAATGAAGCATTTCTGCTTCTGACAGATCAGGGGACACATAAGAGAAAAGGGTACTAAATTGTGAGACAGGCAATTAAAAGAGAAAGTCAGAAAATAAGAGGTAAAACTGAATTGGGGAAGAGAAAGAGGTGATGCTGAGTACAGGAAAGGGAAAAAAAAAAAACGGGTGGGAGGATTGAGGACACTAGAAAGTTGTGGTGGGTGATACAACATGAGAAGAGGCAGGAAACGTAGAAAGGAAATGTCTGTAACAGGAAAGGGTCTGTAACAGCATTGCCAGCAGCGTTAATGGAAGGCATTCAAATCTTTTGGTCCAGAAGTTTGTCACTGGATAAAATGTAAAAATATAGCACATCAGAATGATTACCATTCCCACCTGAGTTTATGCTATTGAGTCAGTTTTACAACGAAGGTGCCTTGTCCCCATTTCAGGATGCAGTGCGGTGACCTGTTTGACCACTCTGATTACAGAGAACGAAGCCAAGTGTCAGAAAGCAAAGAAACCTTAGCACCTAATATAAATGTCACAAAGCTCCCAAAATCCATCAAATTATTTTAGATAAAGTTTAAACAGACTCTCTAGCTGTAAATATTAATGAATGCCTATGGTGTGCTGAGCAAGGAGCAGGGGCCAAATCCACTACAAAAAAAAAAAAAACTCTGGGAAGCTGCTTGGGGACCATTGACCATACAACAAGCAGACTCCCTCCTCCACCCCCACCAGCTGTACCCACCTGAGTAGCCCTGAGGGCATGACTGTGTTGGTACAACCTGATGAAGCAACAAGATCCCAGGTGGCCCCTGGTTGCCACTCATTTTTAAGGTGTTGACTGTTCTGTAAAACTCAAAACTTCTATTAAAGGAATCTAAAGAACATCTCATCCAAATTTTACTAAATGCTCGAAATGCTTTGTTACCCTCCCAGCCTGCTGAGGACTCATACTATATTGGAACAGGTCTACTAGCAAACGACTCACTGGCTTTCTATTCCATTTGAGATCTGCAATTGTTAGAATACCCTCTCCTACAATCTGGTGAAACATGCTGCTTGCAATCCTCATCCTTCACTGGTCCTCTTTCAGCTCGCTCCCTGCAGCTACGCACATGCACATTTTTGCACAGATGTCTTTCCTTTAGCCTTCTGCTTTAATCCCATTCTTTAAAACTGTCCTTCTTCTGGTGTCCTCTCCTCTTCTACTTGCTCAAGTTTCAGAGTATGCTTCTGACTCACACAAAATAGAGTGGGTCTGCTACCGTGCCTGTCCTGGACAGTGCTATTGGCAGTGAAAGCTGAAGTTCAGTTCCCCATTGTAAGTGCCTCCCCCCGCACTTCATTCGACCCAGGTCAGCTTCCACTGTGTAGCTTCCTAGTTCTGATGTTTACCTTCAGCTTCTGACCATTCCATTGTATTATTTCCCCTGCCTTTCCCTGGCGTTTGAGTATTTCAGTAACATACATTGAATGTTTCCTACCGGCCAGGAACATTTATTCACTCATTCAGTCTTCATAACAACACTACGAGTTAGGTACTCCTATTACTCTTGTTTTCTCAGTAGAGGAAAGAGAGCTTGTCCAAGGTGACATAGTAAGTGGTGGAGCCAGAAATTGGACTCAGGCAGTCTGGCTGCAGCAGCTGCCCTTTAACCTGTCTGTTATGCCTCTCGGTTCATTATTTAATAATGTTTAATGTCACTGGGCTAAGAAGACCCATTGGATCCAGCCCCACCATAAGGCTTGCCATGGCTTTACCAGTGGGATGATGATACTCTGGTCCACTGGTCACGACCTCCTCCTGCCCGACTCTGTTTGAATAGGCAATACTAACATCTTCTTGGTCCCCCCTCCTTTTTTTCCCCCACCTGCTAGTGAATGGCTAAATCTTTTTAAAAATATGTCTACACATTTAACAGATCAACTCCTGGTCTGGGAGACTTTCTATCACTTTAAAATCATTTGCATATCTGTTGTACTCAGATGTTTGAATTTTGTAGTTTAATTCTCAGCAAGCATTTCTATTTCTATGTTCTCAGGGGACACCTCACTTGCACTTCTATGTACTGTTTCTGACTGTAGTGCCAAGCTATCTAATTATAAGATAAGTCCATCAGCAAATTCTTTAGCTTGATCCTTGAGGGATGAATATATTTCAAAGGGTCAGGGTTCATCTAGATTTATTGACTAGAGAGCGTCTTCCTTTGCTTATGGTATCTGGCAAAAGAAACCATCAGCAAAGTAAGAGACAAGTCCCATACTGGTAGAAGTTGTTTGCAGCCCATATAAAGAACAAAAGATTGGTGTACAGAGTATGTAAAGAACTATTTCAACAATTTGAAATAAAAAAGAAAGAAAAGAATAAAAGCAGCTCATTAAAGGGAAAGACAGAGACGTGTAGCTATGAATAGGCAATTCACCCAAGGAGAAACCTGAATGGACAAAGCACTGTGAGAATCTGATGCTCCATTTCACTTGTAATCAGAGAAGTGCCAATTAAAACCACAGGGAAATGCCATTTCACACCTCCCAGATTGGGACAAATTAGTAAATTTGATAAAATCAAGTATTGGTGAGGTTGTGGGTAGAGGAACATTTATCTTCTTAGTGGTGGGATAGGTAGATAAATTGGTAAGTTCACTTTGGAGAGCACTTTGTCACAACTGAGATAAATTGAAGATATGCATACCATTTACTACCAAGCATTTCTCCTTGTAGGTGTCGACCGTAGAGAAATTTCACACATGGGCACAGGGCGTACAAAGACTTCACTTGAGCATGGTTCCTAAGAGCAAAAAAGTGGAAACCACCTAAGAGCCCATTGTTAGGGGAAATGGAGAATTGAACTCTTGTTTATTCTCATGATAAAACACTGTGCATCTGTGAAGATGAATGAATGGCACCTACATGTATCAACAGAAACATAATTTGAGTGGGAAAAGTTACAAGAGAATATAATAGTAAGATACTATTTGTAAACTTTAAGAACAAAAACTAGTGCACATTGTTACGCATACCACTTACGTGTGTTATAAAAGTGTAAATATATACATCAGAATAATATACACTAACTTTAGGAAAGAGGCTACCTCAGGATGAGTTTTAGTATATCTAACTTTTCAGATTATGTATAGGTACAAGAGAGCAGTTAAGCAAATGGAGCCAAAACACTTAACATTTGTAAATTTTGGGTGATGGGTGCTTAGCTGTCTGTTACAGTGGGGGTTTTTTTTCCATTTTTTTATACGTTTGAAATATTTTATAACTGAAAAAAGATAACATGTGGAATTACCAAACCAGAGTATAACTTGTAACAGTTCACTGCTGTTCCTGGAATAACTTGCATGGCTTCCTAAAGCAAAAAGAGATTCTCTGTATCCAAAACCATGATTAGAAACCTTTTCCAAAGCTCATTTTATGGTGGTTCTTTATGCATTTCCTGGGCCAAAAGTAGAATTATTAAGAATGAGAGACCTCTAATTTGATTTCTTTTTTCCTCCTTCTATTCAGCCTGTACGCTTTTGTCCTGCGTTATTGTCCATGTTTCAGGCAGAGCCTTCAGAGTGTACAAATGTGTGATAGCTAGAAAACGATTTCTTTTAAGATTTTGGTTTTTTGACACCACACAGTTTTGATGAGTAAGAAACAGAATATTTTTGCCCTAAGTACATATGAATGCCTATTTGTGGGTTTGGGGGGATTTTGTTTTTTTTTTTTTTTAAGCAACAGACATCTCAATAATTACCATTGTCCTTGGGCAGAATGCAGTGAAAATGACAAGCACTGTCTTAGCAGAGACAATGCCTATGGAGTAAAAGTCTACCAGCTTGCATCCCCTCATATGTAAAATACAGTTGATCCTTACATCATAACACACTGAGGATTAAATGATAATGATGCATGCCAAGCACCCAGCACAGTAAAAGGCACATAAATAAATATATTTTACTTTGCTTCCCATTCCTTTGCATGTGAACTTGAAGGGGAGAAGTAAGAGGCAAAGTAGAAGTTTAGGACATACCTAGCACTTCCTTTCTGGTTCTGAGTGTGTTGTCACCAGCACACAGCCAGCCCTCAAGGTCTTAATTTGAAAACCGGACTGAACTGAGGCACTACAGCAGCCACTTATAGGAATGTGTCCTCAGGTGGGTCATGTGGCTATGAAAAAAGACACCACACCAGCCTTCGTGAGAGTTTCTGTCTCATCCGAGTTGACATAATTCAGGTTATATTCTGAGATTCAAATGCTTTCTTATCATCAAAACTACAAATTTCTTTAGAACTTTATGGTGTCTGTTGGTGCCTTACTCTCCAGTAAATGTCATACTGTTGTGAATATTTTTCTCACTTTGTGTTTTTGCTTTTATGTTTTTTGACCCCAAAAATCTACTTCCTAAAGTCAAATCTATCCGTTTTCTCCTACAGTTATTCCTATTTTATTAATAGAAAGTTCTTTCCCTTCCACACATGAGTTAGTCATACATTTTAAAGTCTTCTAATGGTTTCATTATTTACATTTAACTCTTTGATCCACTTTTTTTTTTAGTGTGATATGAAGTGAGGCTATAAATTGGCTTTTTATTTTAAATAAATACAGCACTATTTATTAATGCATTCCCTCCTTCCCCAGTGCTTTTTGTGATGTCTCCTTGATATGAAGTGATTCTCTCTGAGGGAAAAAAGTTTATCAGAGCCACTCAGAAAACTTTTTTAAAAATTCACTTAACCCCTTTTTGCAAGATTCTAACGCATCTTGACTAACAGAATCTTTGGTTTTCCTCTGATTTGTTCTTGCTCCTACCCTTCTGAGACTGATTAATTTGCCAGATAATATTGTATATCATTAAGGGTCTGCATAGAGATATGCATTCCATCCCTCTGATAAGCTGCTTCTTGTATCTGCTCCACAGTGTTAGACTTAATGAAGAATAAGAATATATTTTAATATCTGGTGAAATAAGTTTCCATTCATATTTCAAAAGGCTAAAAAATAATTAGCCTGTTAACATGTTTCTACAAAATCCAGACTGCCTGTTGAGAAAACTCCATTTCATGCTGTTTTTCTCTTGTGGGTAACTTTCAGTAAGGCTTTGCTTCACAGAGCTGTAATTATATTGGTTCTTCTTTTATATCAGCAGGACTGAAGAATCCATTTTAAAAAGCAGTTGAAAATAAAACCTTCTGTACTAGAACAGAATTTTCTTTTTCTAGTGACCTGACCTTAGAAATTCAACTGCCATCAAACCAGGCTCTGCACAGAACACTTTTACAAAACTAATAGCAATACTCAGCATTTAGGTCTTACTCTGGCAGCCAGGCAGTTAATTTTGCCTTTGTTTGGTTTTGCATATGTGAGGTGTTATTTAGAAACTTGTTGTGAAGCTCTTTTGCAAGGTAGGGATGTGTATGTACTTCTGAATGTCCCTTTTCTGTGTGCTTCTAGAACTAAGCCTTGGCTTGGGGGAGGTAGGACAGTGTTTCCTGCCCATGTACACTAATGCTCAGTAAGAAATGAAAGCTTATGCATAATAGCCTTAAATTTCGTAAGTTTAACATGTTTTTCTAAAAATTTTAGAAATGTTCTCAGGATTCAGGCTACTCTAAGGCATGTTATTAGTGAAACTCCAGTCAGTAAACAAAATCCATTATGAGCTTATAGACAGGTTGACTTTTATCAAAATTTATTTTATTACAAATATTATAGCAAGAATTGACTCGATGTACTTTATTTTTTAAGAATGCCATTGTGCAGGGCTTTATAGGGATCATCTCATTTAGTATAAATAATGAGACAGCTTGTAGAATTATGAGTGTATTTATGTTTCTTGTAATGTTCCATAAAACTACTGCTAATGATAATAGTAGGTAATGTAATTTAAACATTCAAACTGTATGTTTACAATAGAGACACGTAGGGATATAAAATGTTTACCAGTAATGTAAAAAAATTAATTTTGAGAACATGAGAGAAAATCAATATTGTCATATTTTTAAATTATACAAACAGAAATTCTGAATTTCGGTTTGGTGGTATTCATTGATGTTGTCAAAGCAAAGTAATTAATACACATTTTATTACTTTTCCCAAGCCTCTAATTTTTCTGCAAATTTCAATTTTTATTCTCAAATGTTTGTTTTTTAAATATAATTCTGCTTTGACCTATTATTTATGCAACCATTTGTGTGCACTTATGAAATACAGCTCAGTTGAGCACTAATTGTATACAAGCCAAATCTTGTTAAAATAAATTCAGCCCTAACAAAATTCTTCTTACTCTTTAATGTTGATTTTCCAGTCTGTAGCCTGCCAGAAGTTTGAAGTATTCTGGCTATAAAAAATTCTCATACTTGGTAACAGAAACTTATGAGTAGATCCTTAGTTTGTCATAACAGGCTTCTATATATTCAGTCAATGGCATTCTGATGTTGTGTGTAATCAAAGAGCTGAACGGTAATGGCCAAACTTTTGAGAATGCTTGCCTTAATGACATCTCCTGATTTCAATCATTTGATGTTCTATACAGTTATATCCAGATACATTGACTTAGGAAAAAAGCAAAATAACCTACTTTTCTGATTCTGTTAAGCATGCCTTCCTTCCATCCCTCCCTGTCTCATTCATCCACTCATTCGTTCAGTTATTCAGCAAATACATATTGATCTCCGTGGTGCCAGGCAATGCAGCTTTATGCTCTGGGCAGTCAGTAATGAATAAAGGCCTTCCTCTTAGAGCTTAAGCTCCAATTATTTTTGAACATACATGAAAATTTCAGAATTTGTTCCTTTTAATTCTAATCTACAGATTTTCTTTATTGTTCTGAAATACTTCAAACACTCAGATATATACCAAAAATAATATAACAAATACCCATGTACTACCACACAGATTTAACAGACATTATTAATATTTTGCCGTATTTGCTTCAAATCTCTCAAGATATAACCATTAACCTTAAGCTGGTGTATATGTTGTGTATATTACCACACATTTTATATTTTTATTGCATATATAGATCCATAAAGAATGTTATTTTACGTGTTTTTGTATCTTATATAAATGATTTCATATGATACATACCCTTTCACAGTTTTTTGTTTGATTTTTATTCAACATTATTTTTGAGAACTCCCCATGTTGGTGCATGCAGGTGTAGTCTATTTCTCCATTCCTTTGCCAATGCAAACTCACTTAGGTTATTTCCAATTGTTTAGTATTATGAACAGTAGGTCATTTAGTATCATTACATATGTTTTCTTGTATACATGTTTGAGTGGTTCTGTAAAATGTATACCTAGAAGTGGACTTGCTGGATCATAGAATGTACACATCTTCAATTTTACTCTATCAAAGCACGTGGTCCAAGATGGCTGAATCGTTTATAAATCTGTCTTAAGTAAGGTGCAGTTCTAAGTCCTGTTGCTGGGCTGATGAATTCTTAGCTCATCTGTTGCTTGATTTTTACCATATGTATTTAAATTCTTTCCATTTTATCTAAGTAGTGATAGATAGGGGGTGATTTCATTTTTATTAGAATTTTATTATCATTTCATCTGTTATAGAAGTTTAGGCATAAGTGAATACAATGACAAATTATACAAGCTTTTTAAACGGTAATAAACATAAGCTGGTCCTTAAGTCATTTAATATTTAAACAGTTTAAATTAGTATTAGGTGCTTGATTTTGAATAACAGCTTTAGTAACTTGAGAAACTATGACATTTTCTTGAATTATTCTGTGGTTAAAACCATAAATTTCATTTAACTGTATAATCTATGTTAACAGTGTTAGCCTAACAATATTTTTAAGAAGATTTTATATACAGATTTAAAGTCTAGTAATGAGTATAAGCTTTCCCTTGAAATAATTTACAGTAAAGCAAATGAAATATCACAAACAAGAAATGAAATTTGGAAAGTTCTGAGCTTTGTAATGTTAGAGCTTTGTTTCATAATTTTTTTGTTCCTCAAGGAATGGAGTGGCTGTATTTTATTGTTCTTTTTAATTAGTTTACCTCAAGTGGTTTAAGAAGTAGGCTGTATTTTAGCTCCAGCAGAGGTATCGTGCAGGGAGTATCCTGGTTTAAATTCTGAAGTGCTTTCACTCCTGCTCGCTTCCCCTTGAAATCGTCTAGAAAGAAGTTGGCACATTATTTTGCGAATGTTACTGGACATCAGGAAATACATGACTGGATCTAAACAACTATTGAAAGATGAGAAAACCAGCATGATCTCATTGGTTTTGTGAATGATTTCCTTCCAATGGCAAGACGACACATTTAGCTGTGAAGAAATATAGACAAATCGGAAGGCATGATAGGGAACGAAACATACAGTGAAAATGATAAGCACGATAAAGGAATTCCGGGCTGTAGTGGCATATTTACCAGAATTAGGGAATTTTGACCTCCTTTTAGATATCCTCAATAGATTCTTGCCAATCTTAATATATGAAAGGATTATTAGTAGGAAAATTAACCAGAACATTACCACAAGAATGAAGTTAAAAATTGCTTCTCCTTTTGCATTATGCTTATCTCTATAGTGGAAACACATTGTGGAATTATGACCTCCTTTCTTAAGGGTTAAAATAATCATAGTTAAAAATACAGCAAGAGCAACTATCCATACTGTACAGCAAACATAAATACTCTGTTTGGTTGTTACTGCCTTCCGTTGTTGTATAGATCCATTAATTTTGATGTAGCGATCCAAACTGATGAATCCAAGCAAAATAATGCTAATATACATGTTCATATAAAATAGTGTTCCCACAACCTTGCAAAGAATCACACCTAGTGTCCACGTGTTTTGGTTAATGTGATACATTATTCGGAAAGGGAGGCAGAAGATAAGTAAGAGGTCTGCGATGGCTACATTAAGAAGGTAGATCTGAATGGAATTTCTTTTTCGGTGGATACCCAGAAACACGTAGAGGGCAATTATGTTTCCAACCAGGCCCAGGATGAAAATAACAGAGTAGAATGTTGTTAACACAGTAGAGAGTAATTTTTCATCCATGGAACAGGCAGTAAAATTGGATGCTCCCGAGAAGTTGTGTGGCGATTGGACGCTATGATTAGTTACAAAGTGCACTTCCTGGGAGGAGCAAGGCCAGCTGCTGACTGCAGTAGTCGTCATTGTTACCGTGTGACTTCTCATTGTCTTCTCTAGGGATCAAAAAGTGAAGATGCTAAATGACATGTTCCTAGAGAGTAGCCTTTATGTCTTCAGATTTTCCCTGCAACAGAATGCCAAACACTGAATGAGTCGTCTGTTATTTCAGTAACAATCACTTTAGCTCAATGTGCAAGTAATACATGATTTACTTTCAGACATTGTGAGAAACTTGCCTTTTATCCTACTTCGGACCATTTGGATGTCTACACAATACATGTAGTTTTGTAGGTATCACAAAACACACAGCAAATAGAGCAGAATCTATGGAATGTCCTGCTCTAACCTTTCCTATGGCTGTGGTAAATGTTCAAGGTTTGTTTCATTTACTATATTAAAATAAATAACTGAACTATGAAATCATCTTTTCTTAGGGAAATTGTTATGGGAATGGAGATAGAGGTGAAATGACTGCTCATATTTTTTGAAGATGAGTATCAATTTCCGTAAAGGTGGTTGCAGCCATGTGTGGGCTGGGCCCACTGCTGGCCCCTGTCCAGCTTCCTGCTCGTCTCTTTCCCTCATAGGTGGCATTCATTCATTTTGACACATGTTGCAACATGGTGTGTGACAGATAAACTGTGGCAGTTGCTCATTCCGTAGCGGGAATAGAGGAAGGGGGTCTGAGTTTTCTTCCTTTTCAACCTAACACCAAGTTGAGGGTATTAAAATCATTTGCCTTCAGGGGCGTGCAATTAATGTAGCAGAACAAGACAGCACAACACTTGACTCGCTGGGAAGACTTGTAGCACTACACGGGAGAGCAAAGTAGCCAAACTAAACCCAGTCAGATGGCGACGGCCGCCAGTTAGATTGGAAGCCCAGAGCATAGAGTGATAATGTAGGTGGGAAACAGGATGTGCAGTCTAAGATTTTAAAAGCAAGTAACTGCAGCTTAAATATGCCTGGGCTGGGTAGTTTGAGACTCTTGCTAGGACAGTGTGTGAATGAATTCCACTTGTTTGTGGCTGCAGAGAATGTTAGCAGCGCTGGTTGTCATTGGCTCTCATGTAGGCATTGACAGCTGTGAAGAGCTCAGGCTGAGAGGCCACCATAAAGAGCTAGAAGGTGTGAGGAGTGGGTCCCAGGGGATCTCATCTCATTCCTTTCTTAGAGTGGCTGCCCTGTTTCTGTACAGAAGCTTCTTAGCACGTGTAATAAAGACATTCAGGGCAAGGTTTTCAAAATCATACCTAACTAACTCTGTGACTTTGGGCAAACACCTTAATCTTTCCTAAGCCTTAGTTTTCTTGTCTGTAGAAATGAAAAAATCCATTCTACAGACAAGAAAACTGTTCTTTTCTTTACTCTGTCACAGAACAAAGTACTCAGTGAAAATTAGCTTAAAAAAAGAACACCTTTCGGTTCATTTCATTTTAGTAATAGTTCACACTTGGGTAAATACTACTTGGAAAATGAAGGCAAACAAGACAAAAACCCTGCTCTCAGTAAACATTTTTTTAGGAGTGTGCATTCAAACTTGGAAAGCTATCATGTAAAATGGATTTGAATTACCATAACTAATATCCTGATTTGACATTGTACCCAGAGAAAAGACATTTGGAAGAACTTAGCCTTTCTTAAAATGCTAACCTATAATTTCATCAAGAAGAAACCATTTTAGTAGAACATGAAGTTCCAGTTTAAATTTTTGTAAAGGGGGGTGGAATTGAATCCCAGGAAGAGGAACTGGCTGGTGAAGAGGAAGTTATGTAACCCCTGGTAAGAGTCTGTCTCCAGAGCTCAGGACAGCGGAGGGAGGGAAGCAAGAGGACTGAGTCTAGTGTCTCAACTGCAGGAAGACAGATTTCACAAAGTTTATAGAAACATACAGGCATGTTTTCTGGTGACCTGAAATTCTAAAAGGAAAGGGCAATCTAGGAAGAATGGCAGTCTGCCAAAAACGGAGCTGGCCATGCAGTGCAGATTACTGGGAAGAGGAGAAGGGCCCCGGTAGACGGACCTGTGTTGTGTGGTCACATAGGGAGCTGGCTGAGGCTAAGGTAGAAACATCGCATCGCCACTGATGAAAGTGAGCTGAGGCATGACAGGTGACATGGTGTGGAGAGCTCAGACAGCTAAAAGGACTTTCGAAACTGTAGGAAGTTTTTTCTTCTCCACACTGTAGACTCCGCTAGGGTTAAGAAACAAGTCTGTTTTGTTTGCCTCTGCGTACCAAGTGCTTATTAGCACAATAAATACTGTGGAATGAAAGAGAGTTTAGTAGAAAAGCAAGTAAAGTCCTACATGTGGATATTAAAACCAACTGTTCAAGTACAGGAGGGGCTTTAGCTGCATTAACAGGAGCACAATTGCAATGACTGCAGTTGCCGGATACGTAGTGTGATGTGGCTACAACAAAAACTAACCCTTCTTTGGTTGACTTCTTAGCCATGGAGTTTCTTACATGAAGACTGCCACCCCTAATCTGGTTCTGTCCTAAGCTGTTAGGGTTCCATCTGGAATACAATGTTTCATCCTCAGCAGCACATTCAGAAAAGGCCACAGAGCCCAAATCATGTCATAGGAGCGAGTGGAAGGAAAAGGCACCTGGAGATGCGAACGCTTTCAAGGCCACAGAGAAAAGAATTTCACCTTGTGATATATGTCTTCAGAAAGCAGAACAAGGACTAGTGAGTAGAAATTGCAGAGACAGATGTTGCCTCCTTTTAAGGAAATGCTTTTTTAGAATGAAACAGTCTATCTTGGGAGGCAATAAGAGTCTTACCACCAGAGATGTTTTTTGAGACTACCACAATTGGGTACTGTATAGAAGAGACTCTCATGGCTCTCAGTCCTGGCTGCATATCAGAATCCTCTTGAGGGCTTTTTAAAGATACCAGTGCCTGGCTCCATCCCCAGATCTTCTGATTTAATTGGTCTGGAATGGGCTCCAGGCAATGGTTTCCTTTAAAAGCTCCTCAGGGGATTCTAATGTGCAGTCAAAATTGAACCCTTGAGCTAGATGATTGAACCATTAACTAATATTTATTTAGCATTTGCTGTGTACCAGACAGTATGTTAAGCACATTTATATTATTTCATTTACATAGTCCTTATAATAACTGTGTGAGGTGGATATTAAAGATAAAGATGTTATGATTATTACCCATGACCACACAGCTCTTAAATGGCAGTACCCAAATGGAGACTCAGATCTGTCTGGCTTTTAGAACCCATGATCCTTTTCACCAAACCTTGCTCCTCCTAATCACATATGATCAGCATTTTCTTTACTAGTGATGAGTTCTATCAGCAGTATTTTGACATGATTCCTTTAACATAAGCCACATTAGCAATTTGAAGAAGAGATTATGTCATTTAGCTTTACCTCTTTGGAAAAGGTACTAGTCTTTTCATTTGCTTTGTCCATTATAGTAAGTAAATAGGTCCAGAGTTTATAGAACCACAAATCATTCCTCAGAATGTTCAGCCCATCCCCCAGATCATGTCTTTTCAAACTTACTTCTAGGCCTGATAGTCATAATCAAGATGTTTCTAGAAAGCTGTTAGCTCAAAGCACATAGCCTGAAACCATTTGCCTCAGCTCTAATCTACAAATAAAATAAATAAATAATAGTTGGACAAGATCACCAATAACCCTTTCTGGTTTTGCTTTATTTTCAAGCTCAAAGAGAGCAAAGCAAAGTAATGCATTTGTTTGAAAAGTGATAGTAGCCATCATTTAGAACCCTGCATTAGATGGCTAGTGTCCAGTCATTTATTATCAAATTAGCAGATAAGATTCTGTTTTGAATTTAATGGCTGATTTTTGCCTCCTTTACAATGTGTCGATCACTTGCTGTTCCTCAGGCCATTTATTGATGTTTCAAAAAGTGCTAATTTGATTTGTTAAGAATGGCCTGCAAAGATAAGAAACATACCACTGTGTTCACATACTAGACCAATTTCCCAGTGGACGTTACTTGTGACTCAGGTGAAGTGGTCACAGTGGTTTTCTGAGAGTAAATGGTTAATGGTTTTTAATGTTGTTACTTGACAAATCCTGAAGATTGCAACTCTGTGTCAGTGCTGCTTTGTACCCACCAGCACCACCCTCCCCTGGCTGGTGAATTTTCACCTGGCTCCTATAGGAGCTTCTGTACTGGAGGGTAGTACCCAACAGATTCACTGTGGCCTCCATGAGGAAACGCGTTTGGGCATGTTTGTGAAAAATATCACACTGCTATGTTAAAATACATACCTATTTGGCAATGGTAGCAGCCTTTTTTACATTGTAATTTGACTTGATAATGACTGAATCATTCAGGCCATGCTTCAAAAAACTGCATTAATTGCTGCATACAAAATGAAAATTAAAAGCATGTTAGTTTGGAAAAAATACTATTAGTAGTACATTAGGTTTTGTTATAAATTTAACTGTGGCTAAAAAAACTTTTTAAATTTTAGGTGAATTAACTAAAGCATATCTTGCTTTTTCTTTTCTCTAATATTCATCATATTAACTTTGGAAACATGAAACTTCAAATTTAATTGGTCTGGTAATTACCATAAAATAGAAGCAATATAATAAAGAAAATACTATCATTGAAAGTAGGGAGACAGCAGAACTTAATAAAGTTAATAAGTTATAGATCACTTATAATACACTGGAAATAAAATTTGTTGCGTAGGAAAAAAACTTTTAATTGATTCAAGTAGATCTGCAAGTCTCTGTGGCAGTATACAAAATACAGTATAAACAGTGTGACAGTGTTGATAGTATGAGCTTAAATACCTCCAGTATCCTAAAGTACTTCAAGTAACTAAGAAGACACAGCCTTATTTTAAGTCAAGGCAGAAATATGATTCAAGCAGTTTACTCAGGGTTCTAGAAGCAAAGGGTTGCTAGTCACCATGAAGCAGGTTTTGTTTTTAATATTCAGATAGTCAAACTATACCTGAAAAGAAGGATCATTTATGCAGTTGGAATCAAGGCATACTCACAGTTCAGGCTCTGTTGAAGCACAAGGAGCTGAGCCCCACGCTTCCCTAGACGCAGACTCGTCTTCATGTGTCAGCTGGGCTCCTTCATCCGGTTGTGGTGCAATTGGTTGAGGTTATCTTCTTTTTTTTTATATTTGCATGCGGTAATAGGTGTGTGTTTTTTTTCTCTTTTCTTTCTTTTTTCAATATGATAACCCTCAGACTCCTTGTGAAAATATTAAAAAGCCCCACCACTATGCAACAACTCTACCTTTAAGTTCAAGCAACACTTTAAGAAATTATTTCTATCTTTTATGTGAATACTTTCCACCTTGACAGTTGTGGAAAGTTTGCCCTTATCCCTCCAAAGAAAGAAGTTTTATAAATTCTAAGCAGAAATAGGCATTTTCTATTTTTCCTAAGAAATGATACATAATATGCTATATAGACTTTTAAAGCACAAGCATTTAATTTTTCTTTCTTTCTGGATTCATTTTAGAAATTAAGTTATTCATATAAAATGGCATTTCTGTATTGCATTATAGTTACATGAGTAATGAATTATTTTGTTATTTAATTTTTAAAAATTTTATTTGAGCTATACATTATTTTAGTATATTTTCATGTATTCATTTAAGACCTTGGATTTATTTTCTAAAACAATCTTGTAATTTTAGGACTAGATGAAATTTGTGATGGTCTTCTTTCCTTTTTATCACTGTGATAAACTCTCCCAAGTAAATTGAAATAATCTCCTATATGTTAGAGAAAATAATGAAGTAATTCTGCAGTTTTTGTTTTGGTCCTAGTCCAATATTTAACCACTATCTGTCCATCTGTGTAACTGCTGGCCCTGTAGTTTAATGCCATTTCCCCTTTTTTGTCATCTGAAATGAAGAAAAGTTAGTTATTATCCTCTGCATAATTGTTACCCTAGAGCTTTGTTTACTTTACACTAAATAATATTTAACTCATTGGGCTTTATCTAACATTCTGATTTATTTCTGGGCACATACACTCTTCTAAACATCATGTTCTCCAGAACTTTTAGTTTGTTGTAAATATGATACATGAGACAGAATATTTTTAAATTGCTAAAGTAAAAATACTGTAGTTTTTACTTCCTCCTAGAGCCTCTGAGAAAGAAGATGATTACTGTATTGGTCTGGGAGGAATTTCGTGTGTGTGTGTGTGTGTGTGTGTGTGTGTTGTAAAAAACACATAGAACTAAACTAACCATCTTAACTATTTTTAAATGTACAGTTTAGTAGTGTAAAGTATATTTATATTGTTCAGTGGGGTTAAATATACTTGTGTTTATATCTAGAAATTTTTTATCTTGCAAAACTGAAACTCTATACCCACTAAGCATTAATCTCCCCTCCCTTTTCTCCGACCCTTGGCAACTTTCTTTCTACTTTCTATGATTTTGAATTTGTAGATAATTCATTTCAGTCACATCATAGAGTATTTGTCCTTTTATGACTGGCTTATTTTGTTTAACATAATATCCTGGAGGTTCACCCATGTTGTAGTGTGTGACAGGACTCCCTTCTTTTTAAGGCTACATACTATTCCATTGTATGTCTATAGCACATTTCCTATATCCAGTCATCTGTCAGTGAACATTTGGGTTGCTTCCACCTCTTGACTGTTGTGAATAATGCTGCAATAAATGCGGGTGTGTAAATATCTTTTCAGGATCCTGGCAGGATTTTTTAAAAATAGCTAAATTGTATTTATCTCCTATATGTTCTGTTTCATAAAATCTAATATAAATTGTTTTCTATATTGTACTATCTATTTTTCCACACCTAAGCCATCCCTTTTCAAAACACTAATTCTGTTTTAATCTCTCATTCCCTGGTGACCCCACTGTGACCAGATTTGAATATAAGCCTTTTCCTAATTCTTTTATGTGCGCTTTTACTTGTTCGTTCTGAACTTTCTGCTTTCTGTCTCTGTGTTCTTTGCTTATTCCTATATATCCTCTTCCGCTCACCCTTCCCCTTCCTCAAACTTTGTGGATAGCTTAGTTTTTTCTGTATACAAAAGATAGAAGTAGAAAAAAAGAAGTAACTGGACATGCTTGTTTGGTGCCACCTATTACTGATATCACCCCCCTCTCTTTATCTAAATCCCAACCCTGGTTAAATTCAACTCACCGCGCACTCCAGACCTGAACCCCGCCAGCTAAAATGAGGACTGCCGGGTACAAACACAGAAGGGTGCTGATTGGTCCTGCTTCAGATTCATGACCACAGACCTCAAGTGGGCCCCTGTGCTGCCAGCAGTCCTGCTATATTTCCTTAGTCTGGTGGTTCTCAAAGCATGGCGCCCAGACTAGTAGCATCAATATCACTCGGGAACTTGTTAGAAATGCACATTCTTAACCTCACCCCAGACCTTATGAGTTGGAAACTCTGAGGTTGTAGGTCAGCAAATCTGTGTGATTATGATACTCAAGTTTGAAAGCTTAGTTCATTCTATTCTTTGAAAATAACTTTTTCACACCTTCAGTCTTATCACGCTACCAACAACCCTCTCTTCTTCCCCCCTCCCACCTGATGGTGACTTTATTTCAAGTAAATGGAAAATAGAAGCCCTCAGAAGAGAACTTCCTCATCTTCTTACATCCACATCTGCCTTCGTCCCCAGGTGCCCAGTCAGTCCCCTGCCTTCTTCACTGTCACTAGGCCAGCCCCCTTCCCACTTGCACATTCCATCCCATCCCCCCTCTCCTGGGGTCTTTGCTTCCTTTCTACAGGATCTCTCCCATCAGCACACAAATGTCTCTCTTTAAAAAAACAAAACAAAAACAAACACAAAAAACCTCCCTGAAAATCTCTAGATACTGCTATGTGGTCATCTACTGGATATGTTGTTATGTGAAAATTTGAAGTATCTGTGTGTATGGTCTCATTTTCAGAACAAAACAAAACAATGGAACGATAAGCCAAAAACTAATATAAGAAGAGAGGGGACAAAAGCTAGACCTCACTGAATGGTATTTGTTTGCAGTTTTGACTTTGGAACTTTGTGTACACGTCTTATATAATCAAAACACCAAATTAACAAATTGAAAGTATAACCACAAGAATTCTTTTAAGTGACTTTAAAATAGGGTGGGGTGTTTTGTTTTTGATTTACGTAATTTTAGACTTAAAGAAAAGTCACAAGAATCGTACAAGGAATTCCGGACACCTTTCACTCGGATTCTCCATATGTTAACCATTTTTCTACATTTGGTTTATTCTCACTCATTCACTCTTATCCATCTCTTTATCCATTTACCTATATATTTCCTAAAAATAAGGAATTCTCTTAATAGCCACAGTAAAACCATCAAAATCAGAGACTTTGTATGGAAAAAATGCTATTATGTAATCTACAGACCTATTCCAGTTTCATCAATTGTCCGAATAAGATCCTTTGTAGCAAAAATAAAAACAAGACCATGTATTGCATTTTAGCAGTTAAATCTCTGTAGTCTCCTTTAATCCCTTTAATCTGGAACAGTATTTGTAGACTATGGTCCTGTTACTTTCTAGAATGCCCCTCAGTTTGGCTTTATCTGATGTTTCTTCATGATGAGATCCAGTTACGTCCTTTGGCAGGAATACCACAGCAGTGTTGCCAAGTTCTTCTCAGTGAAGGAAACGTGTCAGGAAGCACGTGCTATTAACTGGTCCCATGACTAGCAGCAGTAATTTTGATAATAGTGTCTGCCAGGTTTCTCCTTTGTAAAATTACTATTTTACCCTTTGTAATTAATAAGTATCCTGTGGGGAACTACTCTGAGATTATACAAATATCCTGTCACTCTTCAAACTTTTACCCACTAGTTAGAGCTCTTTAATGGTTCTTACCTGAATCAATTATTATCATAACTGCCAAATGGTGATTTTTCTAATGCTGGAATTTCTTCTACTTTTATTAATTGATTTTCTACAGAAAGGAAAGCTTTTCCTTCTTACCATTTGTTTACTTATTTATTTATATTAGCATAAATTCATGAATTCTTACTTCATTGAATAGTAAAACAGTATTTTGACTGAGCATCTCTGGTAGGGTATATCCTACAGACAAAAAGAATCACAAAGGAATCTTAAACAGCCTACAGTAGTTTTGCTATTACTAGTAATGTAGGTGTTGTTATTTTGAAACTTTTATACACACACGTTAAAGGAGAAAGCAAATGAGTAATTATGCTGATGTTATTAGGTACCGGCATTACTTGACAAAATCAAAGAAGTGAAGTTAAAACCCCTGTAATTGAGTAGGAAGAAACATCAGTATGAATTGGTGATTATTTTTCCATCTAAAAAATACATAATTTTTAGCTCTGTCCACTGAAAAGTCAAAGCAGTAATAACTCAATAGTAACAGTGTATCTGATACCTATATTGTGGGTTTAAATACCTTTTCCCAGTAGACAGAAATGGGGCTGTTGGGAGAAATGGTCAGTTCCAGATCTGGGGCAAGAAATGAAAAAGACAAGCCTCAAACATCTTGTGGCTAACAGGAAGGAAGTTATCAGACTCCTAGAGTCTTAAAAAAGGGCGTAAAAGTTGACTTAAATAGGGGCTCTCACTGGCCAAAAATGGGACAATTCAAGCATCAAAATGAATAATGGCTGCAATTGATTAAAACACATGAAAAAATATAAAAATTTAGAAATTCATAATAATACCAAAAAAGCTTTCATTGGTCACCTTTGGAGGTTGCCTAGAAACCAACTTGTTATTCTGGAAAAAGTTCAAAGCAGCTTTATTCATAATATCCAAAAACTGGAAACAGCCTAAGTGTTCATCAGTAGGAAAGTGGACAAACTGGTGTATATTCATGCAGCACAATACTTACTCAGCAATAAAAAAAAAATGAACTACTGATGACAACAAAATGGATGGATCTCAGAAACATGCTGAGTGAGAGTGGCCTTCCATAGAAGAGTGCATACTATATTGGCTTCGTGCATGTGAAGTTCTAGTACAGGCAAAACAAACTTGTGGTGAAAAAGCATCAGAATAGGGGTTTGCACTGGGGGCACGCATGGCAGCAGAGATTGAATGGGAAAGGGATGAGGGAGTTTTCTGGGATGATGGTAACATCTTGATATAGGGCTTTGCGGTGTACAGACATGCAAGTTGTCAAAACTCTCTAATAGTACTCTTAAGATTTGTGCACTTGACAGTTATGTAAATTTCACCTCTAATTAGACATAATTTTAAACAAACATGAAACTAATGATATGTGTAGCTGAAGTGTAGTGAAAAGATGGATTGATGATTGGGTAGAGGGATGAATAGATAGATATTTGATAAAGCAAATGTAGCAAAATGTTAATCGTAGAATCTTTGTGGTGTATATACAGCTATTTACTATACAATTCTTTTACTTTTCTCTATGTTTGGTAGTTTTCATAACAAAGTGTTGGGGAAAACCTCCATTTTGGAACCCTTCATTATGGAGCTAGGCATCAATGGCTGCTAAAATCATTAAATGAAAAGTTGATGGTGAGCTTTATAATGATGGATCTCGGCAGACAGCACCTGAACCCACTGATCAATCCTGTAGGAGAACTAGATATTATGTTCTTCCTGATGTGTTATAACAGATACACCACTTATGAAATATTGGGCCAAAAATCCTGAAATTGAACATGAAACTAATCAAGCTTCTAGATCTAACTGCCAATTTACAGGAAATACAGAAGATTAAGGAACATATTAAATGACTCCCTGTAAGTACCATTAGCCAAGCCCAGATTGTAGGGGGTTCCATAGGGGAAATTACTGAATATCTTAACTAATCAATGTCATGAACATTTTTAAAAAGGTCTGACGGGGAATATGTTGTAGAATAAGAGAGACTTAAGAGAGATTACCATCAAATGCAACGTATGGACCTCGAATACCATTTTGAACTAGCCAACTGTAAAAAAGACATTTTTTAGACAGTCAAGGAAAATAAAATGTGGGCTGGTATTAGATGATATTAAAGAATTATTCTTAATTTTATTGGGTGTGATAATGACATGGTTATTTTTTAAGTCATCTCTTAGAAACACTGAACTATTAACAGGCAAAATGATATGTTTTTTTAAAAAAGAATTCAGAAAAAAAAAAATAAATGGTTGGAGACAGATGAAGCAAGGATGGTAGAATGTCCATAATTGTTAAAGCTGGATGATTGGTGCCTGGAGGTTTATTAATCTATTTTCTCCAGTTGTAAACATTAAAAAGTTTAAAAAAAGAAAGAAACTTCCTTGGCTTCACATTGTCTTCTAGCTACATTTCATTTCTCTATTCCTACCACAGTAAAGTTTTGAAAGGTATCTGAATTTTCTATTTCCCCATCATCTCTTCCCATTCTCTCTTGAACCAAGTCCAGTGGGGATTTTTGTCTCTATCACACCACCAAAACCCTTCTTATCAAGGTCATCAGTGATTTCCAAGTTGCTAAATCTGGTGGTCAATTCTCATTTCTCATCTTTAATGACTTCTCAGTAGCGTTTCTGACTTTTCCCCCCTGCTTTACCATCTAGCCATTCTGTTTCCTTTGCTAGATTCTTCTCATCTTCCTCACCTCAGATACTGCTGGGTACCAGGCCCCAATTCTCTGACCTCTTCTCTTCTATTGGTCGTTCACTCCCTAAGCAATTTCATTCATTACCTTGGCTATAAATACTCTCTATATGCTGTTGATCCCAAATTTATATCGCTAATCCAGCCTTCCCTCTTCTATCTTGTGAGACCTCACACTCAATTTGTATGAAGCCAAATTCTTGACCCCTCTTTCAGACTCCTCCCCCTGTGTTCCCAGTTTCAGTAAGTGGCATCTTCATTTTCATTCAGATGTCCAAAACAAAAACCTAGTTGCCATACTTGACTTAACTCTTTCTCTCACACCCCATATCCAGCAGCAGTTCCTGTCAGATTTACCTTCAGAACATATCCTGAATTTGACCGCTTTCACCACCTTGATTCTGTCACTCTAGTCTAGTCCAAATCACCGTCTTCTCTTGCCCAGACAACAGCAGAAGCCTCCCACCTGGTCTCCTTTCTTCCACTCTTGTGCCTTTGCAGTCTCTTCTCCATACAGCAGCTCAAGTGACCCTTTCAGACCTAAAACCAATCTTAATGCTCCCTTGCTCAAAACTTCCCGATGGCTTCCTGTCTTGCTTAGCATAAAACCCAGAGTTCTGGTCTTATCTTCAAAACCCTGGACAGTCGGGTCTTTGATCCTGTGGATTACACTTCCCACCACCCTTCCCCTTGTTCACTCCTTTCCCAGCACACTGGCTTCCTGACTCCTCTCCAGACATTCCAACCCCACTCTGGGCCTTTGTGCTTAACTGTCTTCCCCCCCAGGAGCTTGCTTCCACGTGGCTTGCTCTGACATTCCCTCCCTTACTGAAGAGCAGCTCCCTAGTCTCCAAACCTGAAACACCTACCTCCTTACCAGCTTAGTTTTCCTCATAGCGCTTGATACTACCTAGTCTTACATTCACTTATGTGTGTTGGTTTCTTTGTTTATTGTCTATCTTTAGTTCCAATTTTATGGCTTGTCTCACTTAAGGATTTATTGAGAATATCTGAATCCACACTGATGAGAATTACATAAATCTCAACGTAACATTAACTTAAGCATAAATATAGTCAACAGACTATAAAGGGTGTGCTCTAGGATTATGATTTAAGCTTCCACTTATCCTTCCTAAGAAGGTGACAACGACACTGGCCAGGAGACCCTGTCTGGGTCTAGTTTGTATTTTCTTTTTCTGCACACACCTGTCCTTTGCTAGGCTTGTTCATTTACTGTGCCCCACATGGGTGTCACGCTGAAACTATTGCTTTTTTCTTCGTATCTGTTGTCGTCCGTCTTCATTTAAGACAGATGTGTGCTCCTTGAGAGAGAGCACTCTTCATCAGTTGGTTTCTGTAGAGGTTTGCTTGCTCTCCCGTAGACCCTTCTGGCTACTGTGTGTCTTGCCGCAGTTCGCTCACCACGTGCACTTCTCCTCTCCCCTCTTTCTCTCACTCACACACGTTCGAGGGTTCATCTTTCTTTGTGCTAGACTGTTGTAAAAGGTCTTTAAGCACCTGTGGACAAAAAGAGTAACTTCCGGGGTGGAACCCTGATACTTTCACTGGGCCGAGCAAGGATCCCTCCCACTTTGGCGTATCGGTCACCAAACATCTCTGGGTGTACTAGCTCAGAGTTTTATTGCACAGTTCTCTGTATGCCCACTATCATGTATGCTAAACCTGAACTAAAACCATGTCATTTAATGTATGAGCAAGTATAGAGGAGAATGAAAAAATACTTTTTTCTTCTAAGCCTGAAGAGCTTGCCTCTTTCACTAACCCGTATTTTAAGAACAGGTCATATTATACATAATGTTAGTCATATTGGGGAGTATATAGTATTTAAGCTGAGACCAGAGGTCCCTACAATGAGATGCTTTCCTGACACCAGCCCCTAATAAGGTCCCAGACAGAACTAGATGCAGAGGACAAGGTCCTACAAAGAAACTCTCATTGTGACTACAAAGTGTATGATTCTTAGAAAGCCCTAGTCAAGCAGCTGCTCCTCGAAGGATATCTTTACCCCAGACTAGTGGCCAACCAAGTACTCTCCTTTCCCCTTGCTCCTTTCTCACCTGCCATTCCCACAGAGAGGAAGGGCAGATCCAGAGAAAAGACCCCAGGATGAGCACTGAATTCCCCAGGAGCCAGGCTCAATTAAACTCATTAAATCTGACTTTTCTTACTTGGGATTGGAATGAATTAAGAAATCAGATAGTGAGAGGGTGGATGAAGAAAGGACCATCAGCATCCCTTAAGGGCCAAGATATAGTGGCACTATAGGTAAAGCCAGAGCTTTCAAGGAACATTTTTGCAGGAATGGAAAATATATTTTTTCCTTAAACAAATGTACACTGTAACTCAAAGAGAATATTGCATAAAAAGGGCAGAGAATATGCCTGTCTCATCTGTCTTGAACATCCATGCTTCTGAGTAAATCTTAGCACCACACCCTAATCTTGGAAGCAAATAATTCCTGAAAAATAATTGGATAGAACAGGTAAGTTTTTGGAGAAATCAGCCAGAAGTGAGACTAGGACAAATAATTCAAGCATCCAAAGTAATTCCAGGAGTTTTAAAAGTATTACTTATATGATCATGTTACTTGGTTTTGTGTAAATTGAATTGTTCATCTTCAGTTAATCCTTGTCTTTGGTTTGTTTGTTTTTCTTTTCAGCCCCACTGTGTTCTACTTGCCTCAAAGGAAAACTCGGCCCCTGTTAAACTTGGGGGCTTTGGGGTAGCTATTCAATTAGGGGAGTCTGGACTTGTAGCTGGAGGTAAGAATACTTTTTTTTTTAAATATTTTCCTCAAAATCTGGTCACTTGCAGGCTGATGTAAAACTTTCAAACTAAATATGAGTCCATCCTCAGTGTTTCATACCCCATTCCGCCCCACACTAACCCACCCTAAAAAAGTGCCATGATATAATTTTGAATTTAATAATTCTGTAGTCATAACTAGAATTTTAGTCCCTTAAGAATAGACTCTGTCTTTTTACTCTTTGTATCCCCAGCACTTACCAGGGGACAGACCCAACA
Source organism: Camelus ferus (assembly GCF_009834535.1). NCBI lineage: Eukaryota > Metazoa > Chordata > Mammalia > Artiodactyla > Camelidae > Camelus > Camelus ferus. The sequence goes on from NC_045732.1 coordinate 38,693,240, forward strand.
TACAGAGATTAAAACCATATTGGAAGAAGGTGATATTTGGGGCAAAGTGACTTTTAAAGTTGAACTGATCAATTGAAGTCAAATCTGAAATATGTAGCTTAATTACCTTCAGGTTACATCAGTAACTAAGTTTTAATTTCATACTGTTTTCCCCTTTCCATTTGTAAAAGAGTCCTGCTCAAGCCATCAATCTGTGTATTTGGGAAGAGCGAGCAAATGTGAATACAGACTGGTTTTATTATTAGCCAAAACAAACATAATTAGAAAATTCCCATGCCAGGAAAAAAAAAAGAAGAAAAGTTAAAATGGAAACTTTCTTCACCAGTGTACAGTGGTGGATCCTAATTACAGATTCAAGTATTTGGGTTTTATTTATTCCTTTCAATAGACTCCAGCTTCGAATGCGGCCCTGTTTTTAGTTTTGTTCTTTAATTTTGCAAATTACTTGGTTCTCCATTCTACAAACTACCAACCTTTTAGTCATTGCTTTCTGTTTCCCATCTCCAAATGCTGCCAGCCTTTACAAAGAAAAAAAATAAGAGAAATATCAACAGAATCTTTTTAAACCAGTCATCTTTTAAGAATGCTTATATTAAGTTCAAGTACCTGACAAATGATGAATATCAAAATAAACCATTACACAGGATATTTCTTTTAATTTAATTCCCTATTACTAAAACATAAAGCAGTATTAACAGAGACCATCTTCTGAAAAATAAGCCATGAGTCATACTTGTACTCTTTAAAGTATTATTTTACCACATTGCCCTCTAAAATTAAATTATACTTAGATTTTCTTCTAGTTTTGCATTTTCTTCTAGCTCTGCAAGTTGAGGAGTTTTGAAAACTTATTTTTCCCTGTAATTCAAAACTTTTCATCTGTGATTAGAAGACTTACCAAATGGTCAGGTAACAACACACAGTTTAATCATAGAATCATTGAATCTCAGGATTCAAAGGGACCTTAACTTCTCTAGTCTTGTAACTTATGCTGGAACTCTCTCATAAAATACCCAGCAAAAAACTAAGCTCTAGTTTAATTCCTCAGATGGCAAAGAATTCACTATGTCCCAGGACATTCCATTTTTGGAAAGCTCCTTAAGTAAAGAAATGTTCATCCTTGCACCAAACAGAAGTCTGTCTTCCTGTAACTTCCACACAGTGGTCCTAATTCTGACTTTTGGAGCCACAGCGAACAATTTTAATCCTTCCACATGATAGCCATTCAAATGTTTGGAAACAGCTAACATGTCCCCCTAAGTCTTATCCACATTAACTTGCCAAGATTAATTTAGCCATTCCTCACATAAACTGGTTCAGAATCTCTGCTATGCACAAAGTACAGAGCCAGAACTGGGCAAAACTACAGGTATATCCAGCACACAGAAGCTTGAGGCTGTCGCTTCCTTTGCTGTGGATCTTACATTTCTATCAGGCTCCCCAAATTGCATGAGCTTTTTGGACAACCATGTAACACTGCTGCTCATATTAATCTTGCAGTCAGCTACAAATCTTAAATTGCTGTTTTTAAACAAATGTAGCTATTAAACTAACTCTCAAATCTTAACACATCACCCCTGTGTTAAGACTGCACAATTAAATAACACATGATTTCTGATAATTACATCCCCAAGGTTGATGGGATGAAATGAAATAAAACAAATCCCTTTTATATACTATATACTGTCCATTTATAGGGATCTTATTTCTCTTAATCTGGATCTGCATCCTGTTAATATTTAAAATGGTATGGGCTTATATTGCACTGTGCATTTTGACTGAAGGCGAAAAACAGATTCATTAGATTTCCCCAGACATTTTCTACGTGTTAATCTATTTTCTTAAAGTCCACTAACCTTTCCCCTAAATAGTATATTTTTAAAGCTGATTTTAAACCCACAGTGTGTCAGTTATGAAAAGTTAATTTTTCTCAATGCTTTTAGAATTAAAATACTTTGTGATGGTCAAAATATTGTCATTTCTTAACATACCTTTCCCTGCAGTCTTGAAATAACTACTTCGAGCATTACAGTGTCTTTTAAAATACAACGTAGATAAGGGATAAATGATTTCTCTTCTAAAAAGCTTTCAAGTTGTTAAAGGTCCTTTTGAAAATTTTACCAATACTTATCAGCTCATTTGCTAATATTTAACAGAATACTATTTTCCTATCAGTTGGAATCTTTGATCACTCAGTCCTCCAAATAGAAAGGAATTCTCTCCTCTATGTGTTCCCTATAGTAAAAACCATTTACACGTCCCCTATGTGAAATTCAGCTGTTTGGAAAACTCACTTACACAGAAGATAACTAGGAACCTAGGATGTAACTATAATAACAGCAAGACCTTTCCCACTCTCACTACTCATTCATGGTTCTCTCAAGTGAGCAGCTAAGGACACACTCAGAGGCTGACATGCTTCCATTTTTCTGAAAGTTTTATAGATTTGTGTTCCTTCATACCTTGCACCTGCTATTCCCTCTGGTTAGAATGCCTTTTTGTCATTTTATGTGTCTGGTTAACTCTGTTCTTGAAGGCCGGGCTAACAGTCAACTCCTCTGCAAAGGAAACTGACCTTCACCATCCCAAGTTAGGTAGCCCTGCTCCTTCATTCCCATATTACCGTAGCTCTCTGGGCTGCGTACCTTCCTGTGACATTTGATGCATGGATTTGTAATTATATGAAAGATTGGGCTTTGTGAGGGCAAGGGTTTGGCGTTGGGGCGGGGGTGGGGGGACACTATGGCTTATCCCTCTGTACGTCCACAACCCTTTCCACTGTGTTGAGGACCTAACAGGCACTTAGGAAGTTGTTACTAAATGAAAGAATCCAGTTTCTAATCAGTTTCCAGTTAATAGCAGATTTTATGGTACAAATTAGGAGAAGACAAGGCTAAAGTAAGCATAGAGAGAGGAAAGAAATGAAAGCCTGACAGAAAAAATAGATTGAGCAGATATCAAAAGTTGGAAAGCACAGCAGGCTTTTGTTTACTTTTTTTATTGAAGTATAGTCAGGCTACAATGTTGTGTCAATTTCTGGTGTACAGCACAATGCTTCAGTCATACAGAAATACACATATATTCATTTTCATGCACAGCAGCCCGTTAATACTGAAGAAATCAACCCTTGCATGCCTCTGAAGTTCTCAGGGTGTTTTTCTGTTCTAGAGTAGAGTTCTTGCATTGGTATCCACAATGATAGTTCTGAGTCATCAAGAGAAAGATTAAATTATGTGCAGCATCTTGTGTAAAAGAAGTCAGGAAATTGTAGAAAGAAAACCATCCAGAATGATCAAAGTGAAAAGGTTTGGGTGCATAAAGATTCAAGTCCTAAAATATTGAATATGTAGCTATTCAGAACAACTCCCCCCACCCTGAGGTTCTAGCTAATAAGACTTTATTATGTTATCAAAAAAGTTAACATTTAAATAGTTTAAGTGTATATCTCAAGTGTCTCATATACAGTGAATGACATTTAATTTGGTTTGGTAATTCGCTTCCTGTTCTTAGAATTTTGTGGTCAAAGTCATAAAAATCAAGTGACCACAAAGAAGGAAAAGTCAAGCGATGATACATAAACCAGGAAATTGGGGAAGAGGTTGGTGTACGTTAAAGGTTAACTCCAGACCTTTCACGTTCTACCAGTCCACATAAAATAAAAAAAATCATTCCTATATATTCTTTCTACCATGGTCTTTCCACCTTTCATCTATGAGCGAATTCTTGAACCAAAAGACATGTATCTTCCTCAAGGATGAACACTAGTTCTCCAGAACCAGGGTAGTCTTCAGTCCAGATAAGTGGAGAAAACCTCCCCTGGATGTCCAGGACCAGCCATGGTGGCGCTGACTGTTCCCAGACTGAGGCCTATTTTGAGTTGCTTGGCCTTCCTTCGTGCGGGCAATAGTAAGAGTCCAGTTTCAAAGCAGTATCCTAACCGTCAGCATGTACCTGACTGGGGCCCTGGTACCAGTACTCTGATCTCTTGCCCTGCTCTTCCCTGCTTTTGCCAGCTCCTGTCCATCAGAACAAGGCAAATTCCCCAAGGGCCCCGCCCTGTCCAGGCTATTAACGAAGAAGGAGGCTTACTTCTCATCATTTCAGCTTCTTTATGTCACTTGAGGAAGCCGAATGGGGCAATATGGAAATAAAAATCTTTCCGTCTAACCAGTATACAGCTTCACTGATCTACTGTACATGTTAAATAAAACTATTTTCACTCCCTGAACCCTAAACTTAATCTCTTTAATTATGGGGGAAGGAGGGGAACCCTTATGATCTGCAGCAAAGTCATATTCCCAGTACACAAGCTAAGAGCTGCAGTATCCTTCTCCATCCCAACTGGGTTTGACAATCACAAAGAAGACAATGATGTATTCCCTCGAGCTCGATTAGACGATCTCTGAGGCCTTTCATAAAACTCTGAACCACAACTCTGAGCTCTATATAAAGTATTGTGCAGTCTTCAAAATAAACATTATCTTGGACTCATGATGTTGAGGTAGGGACTGAGGGGGCAAAGGGAGGAGAGGAGGGGTCTGGCGCTGCATATAGAGCTAGAAGAGGTGCCAGGGTCTGGTGAGCAGTGCCCTCTCCCTCCAGTAATTTCCCTACAGGGTACAAGCCTTTTGTTCTGCAGTAGAAGAGAAGACTCCTTTGGGGATACTGAGTTAAAGATGGTTACTAGTGTGCAAGCAGCTGCTTTCAGATTCCTTTCTGAAACCTAGTTTTTGTAGGGAAAGGAAAAAAGAAAAAAGAAAAATGCCTTAAAGAAGATGGAGATAAAAGAGAATTGAATGGGAGGAGTTCATGATTTTGCTTTGGTTTATGTGATATTATTTGCTCTCATTCTCTTCAAATGTTAATGTTCAGTGGAAGCTGAAAAAATCCTATTACAACAAAATTTTACTAACCATTGTTAATTGCTACAATTAATTCCTAAAATCAACTGAACAGGGTTTCAGATTCAGAGTCATATTCCAAATAAAAGTTCTCAGCATTAGGTTTAATTTGAGAATTTCCATTTGGCAGTCAAAAGTAATCATTTTCTCCACAGATATTTTCTCACTTGTCCCCACCTCTCCCTGCCACTGCCTCTGCTCTGTATTTTTAGTAATTTTCAAACACGAGAAAACTAGAAAATTTATACAACTTCATGAAGCAAGACATAGGTAAATACTTACCATATACCCTGTGGAATTCAATAGGAAGTAGTAATGTTACAAGACAAAACAAAGTACCTACCCTGGGCTCAGTATTTTCAAAGGGTGATGGATAAATAATTTTTTCCTTCTGCCTGTTTTTCTTTGATTGTACAGAGGAGGGGAGAGGTGGTGAGAGAATATTTATATTATGAAACTTTTCGTTCACAGTGTTATTCTATTATTTTCAGTTTTCATGTGAGGGGGGAAAAGCCCATTTTATGTAAACATTTTTCCTTGATGTTGTTGTTTTAAATGTAGGACGCGTTGGAACACCTCATTTTATGGCCCCAGAAGTTGTCAAAAGAGAGCCTTATGGAAAACCTGTAGATGTCTGGGGCTGTGGCGTGATCCTTTTTATCCTGCTAAGCGGTTGTTTGCCTTTCTACGGAACCAAGGAAAGATTGTTTGAAGGCATTATTAAAGGAAAATATAAGGTAATCTATCATGAACGTTTTGTGTTTCCGCTGAGATTAAATTATCCTGAAAAATGTGCTTTGAAGTTACTATCTCTTTGCATTTCTTGTTGATTGTCACATCGTTACTTAGAGAAAAGTTCTTTGCTTGTTACGCAACATAGGCCTCAGAGTCAAAGTAAATTTCAGAGTCGCTGTTAGCAGAACTGTCACCCAGATGACTGGCTTTAAAGCAACCATTGCCTTGCACCTCCTTCTCCTTCCCTTTCCCTCTGTGCTACTGCTGAAGTCTATCCCACGTGTTTGATTTCCAACTCTGTGTTTAGTCTAGAAAACAGAAACCCTACTCCTCTTTGATACAGTATAAAAACCAGAGACCAGATAGATGTGCCCCCTTTCCTCCACGTGCCAATTGGCAGTGTAAGAATCCTGGGCTCTCGGAGTCACAAAGCCACATTGCAAATCAAATTCTTTCACCTCAAATACATTCTAGGAAACTACTCGTTTAACTAGTTCAAAGAAATTGGTTACTGCCCTGCTTATTTCCAATAAAATTCTAGCTCAGGAAAAGAATTTGGAATGCTCCTTGGAATTTATTGTGTTAGAATTTGACCTTTTATTTTACCCCAGGTAAGGTGTTTGTGGCAGACCTGAGCCCAGATTTTAAAGTATCCATTAGCTGCCTCATGACCGAGCCCGTTTATTCAGGCTAAGCTGGGAAATAAACTTCTTTGGCCCTTCTTTGTATAATTTGAGAAAAGGGCTTTATGTTTATAACTTTTTGCTTAATTTGTAACATGAAAATGGAAATTTAATCCAGGTAATTTAAGTAATTCCTTATCTTAATTTTAGATTTAGTGTCTATTAACTTTTATTTGTTTTGCTTTGTCATACATGTTACTTTATTGCATTTTATGTAGTTAGCCAGCACAGCTGAAAAACTTTCCATTTACATCCCAGGATAAACTGAAATGCCAGTATCACAACTGCATTTCATAATATGATTTGGAGCCGTTTTGGTGTGACTTAAACATTCGCGTTCATCTTTGGCTATTGTGAATTAGAGCTGCACGTACTATTCACAGACTTGTGATTAGTACATTATTACTTTCATTATTAAAAAATTAAAAAGTCATTACTGACAGTGTAAATGGCTACACCAAAAAGACCTAGGGAATTCTGGGAAATAAGCTTAAGGTGGGTCTCACTACCCTGGCTCTTACACTTTACTCCCCTATACCGCCCTGTGTGGCTGACAGAATAGGACTGTGTATGGAAAACGCGGGGAGTATGTGTCTGAATATCAAAGAAGAGCAGCTTATTTTGAGGAAGTTCTTTTTCCTCCCATTATGACTGACACATGTGCTTTCTATTCACCAGAATCACCACTGTTTCATTTTCCAGTCATTCCTGGTAAAACAAAACCAAACACACAGGTTTATACAGCACTAGACTCCGAAACTGCAGGGTCCCTCAAGTTTTTTCTTTCAATTCCTCAGTAATGTTAGAAGTTTATATAGGACTTGAAAAAAATTAAGAAAAAAAAGAAATGAAAGATATAACGTAGTTTCAGAGTTGAAGCCTTTCCTTTTAAGCCATAACCGAAGCTTGTGGAAGTGAGAAGGTGAGAATGGTTTATGCTTTTTTCCCCCCCTTGGACCTTGCGTACCCATTAGCTTCTAAGGGCATCCAAGTTTGTCTTTTATTTGGATTGAGATATATGCCAAAACTCTGTTAACGAAGAAGGATGTTTTAAGTATAGGTTTTTCTGCTTCTCTTAGAGTCAGTTGGCCACTGGGGAATAAAATCAATCTTTTCAAGGTAACTAAAAGCCTCAGGAAACTGCTTGTAAGTAATCATCCCCCTCTAATCCCTGGAAATTGTGAGTGGCAGGAATGCACAGTTACGGCTTTCTGGTCGAATTTTGCCAAGTGAAATCACAGATACTAACATATGAAAATAAACACAACTAGTAATGCATCAGCATAATAATAATACTAGCAATAATGATAGCTAACTCATACATAGCACTTACTATGTGCCAGGAACTATTCTAAGCACTTGACTTATATTAACTCGTTTCATCCTCACATCGATTTATGACGCAGGTACCGTATAATAAAATCTCCCACCTGCCTTTTTGAGTTATAAGCGTTTGCTAATAATAGAGTCTTCCTTTGTGTTTGTTCAGTTGCTAACTTCCTGGTTTCCAAGGCAATGTGCTTCATTCCAACAGCTTCTGGTATTTGATTTTGTCTATTTTTAAAGCATTGAATAGTTGACTTTGTTTCTTTGTTAAAAAAAAAAACTTGGACTATTCACACATGTCCAAAAATTAAATTGTTTTTAAATTTCCTATTTTTAGTATTATACTAAGTCAGGTGGATGCTGCCAACAATATCATAATTTCTGTACCTGGGGAGTTGAAGCTTTGAGGTTGATAACCTATTTACTCTTTTACTCGTCTAACTCTACCTCTTGCTTATAGTCATGGCTTTCCTTACAAAAGTCTCAGGTTTTCAGCAGCTTAGTAACTGTGCTGTGATTGTGTCACCATTTATTTTTACATTTTTTGTTATTGAAAATTTCAAACAAACAAAATAGTGGAGATAATAGTATTAATTAACCCCAAGCTTTAATGCTTATCAACATGTAGCCAATCTAGGCGGTTTTGAAGCAGATCTCAAAAATGTCATTTCATCAGTCTGATGCTTCTTAACAAAAGAAATGTTAACAAAATCCTTGATCTCTATGAGTATTTTCAAGAAAATTTTGATGTACTACATTTAAATAGTTATAGTTTATAAACTGCTACTGGTCTTAAGTAATTTTAATTTAACTTTTTATTCTCATTTACTAGCTTAGTTGGTCATTTAAGGTAGATATCAGAGAGTATTATTTAGCTAAATTATATGCTAACATGTAATTTCAATTAACTTTTTTATAAAAGACAAAAAAAATACATTTCCCAAAGTCTGTAAAAGATGCAGTGTCATCTTACGTCATTTGTTTCTGGATAGCCAGCTGATATCTACACTGCAGGAGTTCCAAGCTGCCTGGCTCTAGTATTCAAGTGTGACTGTTTTATGGCCCTGTTTTGTTCCCCCTTACTTACTCAACCTTCCAAATTTATTTCAACTACCCTTCTCTGCCAGAGGAAGAGAAAACCCTAGGTTGGACTCCCTCATTAAAAAGATGGGGGATACCTCTCAACCTCTACTCACTTCAGGCATCTCACCACCACTTTCAGATGATTTCTCAACCCCTCTCCCAAGGACAGGTCATGCAGACTTTAAAGAGTCCATCAGCTCCAGGATGGGGAAGAGGAAACAAGGCCATCTATCTGAGCCCCATCTAATCACTCACCTCCTTCTCTCACAAACTGATCTCAGTTTCAGTCAGCTGACAATATTTCAACAGTCTCATGGCACTCATTTTAATTAAGGGATCTGACAAGCAGAAGTAACTATTGTTTGGAATTCTGCCTGTTAGAAAAAGTATATGGAACATTTCTCATTCCCCATCTACAAGAACAGACCCTCACGCAAACCAGAGGGAAATGTCTAATGCTAACCCTTGGTCAAATTGTAATGATTCATATGTACTGTCATGCAAGTTGTGATTTCATTTGGCTTTAAATTATTGTGGACTTTAATCAGTGCCGTGGCTTTAACCGGCAGAGACCTATGTCACCTTCTAAGGGAGAAAGATGGAGAATAAAACTCCTGGCACCAGACAGCTCCCATAAGCTCACTCACTCAGTCAGTTTCCTGATACTAAAGAGGGAGTGAGACCCTACTCCGTCTCTACCCTCCTCTCCCGACTTGTCTTCCCAGCTCCAAGCCCTAAGCATTCCTTTCCGTTCCTTTCCATTGTTTTCTTGGTTCCTGGTCTGAGACATACTCCTTTTCCCAGGAGCCTTCCAACTCTTCCTCACAGATCCATAGCCTTCCTTCAAATCCTGTCTCTTTTGAGCAACTCATAATTCTTTTAGTTTGACTTTAGTCACTTTACCTTGTGGCTTAATTGTCTCATCTTTAAAAGAGGAACAAAAGTAACTTCAGTAAGAACAATACACAAGTGAGTAGGGTTTTTTGTAGGGCCTATAGTAATGGTGTATTTCTTCCTAAGTACTGAAAATGGCGTACACTGACCAAAGTATCCTGTTAATGACTTTATGTAGCTTCACAATTACTGCTGATTCCAATTCTTAAAAGCAAAATATTAAAAAAAATTTTTTTAATTTAAAATTTTTCAGTTTTATTTTAGTCCTTTCTGGATCAAAGTATTCTAGTCTCTTCAGAGCCTAGATTCTAGACTCTTTATGTAGAACCTGGGATCGTGAACATTCTATTCTTCGATTATTAAAAATATTGTAACTTATATAACAAGAACATATGTAAAGAATATTTACTGATGCAAAATCTCCTGTAAAGAACAATAACAACAGAAAAGAATTACATCTGTTCTCTTGTTCCTTAGAAATCAAGCCTTTAGAATCAGATTTCTCTATTTTGCTCTGAGAATTTTATTCACATTGAAACAGCATAGGAATATTAAATAACAGTGAATATTAACTTCTCTGTAATTTTCCTTTCCTCCTCTTCAGATGAATCCAAGGCAGTGGAGCCATATCTCTGAAAGTGCCAAAGACCTAGTTCGTCGCATGCTGATGCTGGATCCCGCTGAAAGGATCACTGTTTATGAAGCACTGAATCACCCTTGGCTTAAGGTACACAAGCTCCTAGGTGGCCGTCTGCACTTTGTTTGAACACTGCCAGTGACAGGAGTGCATTGCTCTGTAAGGTGCCCCTTTCCACCTTTTTTTTTCTGAGAGTTTTTTCATTACAGTTTGCTGTACAGTTTTGTTCCTATTGTTTGCCATTTCTGTACATCCTCTGTAAACATCTAAGAAGAGGCTGTTCCATTTGAGTGGCATTCAGCTCTCATCCCAAGAGGGTACAAAAGCGGATTAAGGCAGAATACGTCAGGGAGGAAGGCCTGTTTGTTCTCTACCAACACAGGCTCCAAAGATGTGCGGCCTGAACCACAGAAATAGGACTTACTGTGTGATCATTAAAAATTAATTATCTTTATTTTGGATGTGACTGTGTACTTTATAGCATTATTTTTATTTCAGTAGTTACTGGGTGTGGATATATTGTCTTTGGAAAAAGGCAGATTTTAAAAGTTCTTTTTATATCCCATCTTGCCAACGAGTATTAAAGAAATTTACAACTTTCCTTCGTACTCCTGACCCCATCCAGTTCACTTATTCACCTCTCCAGCATTTCCCCTACCCTGCATCACCAGCTTCCTATCCCTGTTGGATTTAACAAGCTACAGTTCATTCTTACTAAATACACACATCTTCTCCTGACCCCGCAACCCGCTCCAGCTTCTGCCCCTATTCTCTGCTCCCCTTGGCAGCAAAACTTCTAGAAAGTTATCTGTACGCACTTTCTTCAGTTTCTATTTCTCTTGAAAGACCCACCCTAGTCAGGATTGCTGTCCTACCAACTCCACTGAAACAGCCCTTGTCAAGTCACTAATGAGCTTCACACTACACAGTCCAGCACTCAAATCTCAGGCTTCTCCCTCTTGGCACATGAGCAACCTTTGACATCTGTCCTCCTGAAACGCTGTCCTCCCTTGGAGTCGGCACACCTCGCTCTCCTGGCTTCCCCTCCATCTCTCTGGCTGCTCCTTCTCAGATGGTGCTGCTTCTTCCTCGCCTCCCCTCACCCACCTCTTTGCCATGAAATGCCACAGCCCTGTCCCTGCCCCTCCTCCCCCCCTCTGCCTCCACTCAGACCCATGGGGACGTCATCTAGTTTTAATGGCTTTAACTGCCACTGTACCCTACTGACTGCTGAGTTTGCACTTCTGGGCGAGGCCTCTCCCCTGACGTGTTCTGTCTTAGTTTAGCATACAGTTTTGCTCCCTGATACCTCTCTGATTTCACCACTTACTACTCTCCTCTTCTCACTTTGTTCTGTCACATTGGCCTCCTTGCTGTCCCTCAGACAGCAGCCACATACTTGCCTCAGTGCCTCTGCATTATCCGGGCCCTTTCCCTCGAATGCTCTCCCCCCAGATCTCTCCGTGGCTTGTTCCCTCACCATCTTCAGGTCTTTGCCTAGATTAGCAGCTTCTTAGCAACATCTTCCTTGGCCACCCAATTTCAAATTTGAGAGAAGGAATATCCCTGCCAACAGTACTCCCTGTCCTAGTTTTCTCCACAGCATTTGTCACCATAAGACACACTTAGGTTTTGCTTCCTTGTTTGTCTGTCTACTCCCGTAACGTATAAGCTGCGTAAGCGTGGGAATTTGGGGCTGTTGGTTCACTTCTGTGTCGAACCTTTCAAAGTGTCTGACACGTAGTAGGTGCTCATAAATATTAGTTCATGATTTAAAGAATAAATGAGTAAATGTTCGTTTTACTATACCATGCTACTTTCCTGGAAATTATGCAAAATAATAATATATATTAAAATGCAGATTACTAATGTATCTTAATGGTGATGACATGGAATAATAATACTATGTTAAGATTCCAGTGGATCTTGATCCTTCTTAAGAATATTACTTCTCAAATCTGCATTCAACCCTCTGATACTCAGTTCTAGTCATTCTTTTTTTTTTAACATTTTTTATTGAGTTATAATCATTTTACAATGTTGTGTCAAATTCCAGTGTAGAGCACAATTTTTCAGTTATACATGAATGTATATATACTCATTGTCACATTTTTTTTCTCTGTGAGCTACCACAAGATCTTGTATATATTTCCCTGTGCTATACAGTGTAATCTTGTTTATCTATTCTACATTTTGAAATCCCAGTCTGTCCCTTCCCACCCCCTGCCCCCTTGGCAACCACAAGTTTGTGTTCTATGTCTATGAGTCTGTTTCTATTTTGTATTTATATTTTGTATTTTTTTTTTTTTAGATTCCACATATGAGCAATCTCATATGGTATTTTTCTTTCTCTTTCTGAATTTCCCCAGTTGTTGTTAATCCTGACTTCTTCCAGAAAAGAGTGGGTAAACAGTTCTGAGATACTTTCTTATACTTTTTTTCTCCCAGAAATAAAGTTTAGGGGGACTCCAATTTTTTCTTTGCCTTTCTCAGTTTCTCCGTAATGGGGGTCTTTTGTTCATTTGAAGCTAATTTAAGTGCCAAATAACAGTGAAAATGGCAACCATATTAGTCATTTTTAAGATCCTTTAGAAAATTTGGCTTTCATTATCTTGCATATCTTGACTAATAACATTTATTTTTGGAAACCTTTATCCCTGCAATGATTATAGTTCTGGTTCCAAATCATCTGAGCTTAACACATAATAGATTTCTGGTACCAGAAAGACAAAACACAAAAAAATGTCAGTAACTTAAATGAAAACATTCCAGAAGGCTGTTTGAGTTTGGTGCCACATGCCATGTCTGAAGTACAGTTTACCTTCTTCACTGCAGTGTGTCATCTGAAGATGGAAAAATTCAATGAGAATGTTATCTAGCTGATGAGAACAGGCTCATATTTCAGTACTTTTCCATGTTTACTTTTAAATCATTTCTATGGATATAAGTGGTGGTAATTTAACAATGACTAAAATTTAAGCTATGGTTTAAATATGAAAAACTCCTGAATAACTGCAAAGTCAAGAAATAAAATGATAAAAATTCTTGTAATGAAGAGTACCCAAAGTCATGACACCATTGCTTTGTGTTAAAAAAAAAAAAAAAGGAATTATTTCTTTGGTAAAACCACACACACACACAAAATGTCCTATTCAATCATACTATATAAAAAAATAGAATTTGAGTAGATAGACCGATTAATATGTGAATGTCTTGTGGTTGTTAAATTATACCTGTTCAACATTTTTATCTAAATTATTGCTGTTGGCTATAACTATCCATCCCAACAAAAGTAAGACCAACTCAGATTATAATTTTCTCATAGATGATTGAGGTCTTTTCCCACCCTTTGTAGCCTTAATATGTAGACCCCCAAGTATATTGACTGTAATACAGCATGAAAAGGGTATTTATATCCAGCTAGTCAATTTGGATTTTGGAAAAGTCGATCAACACACAAATTAAATGTATATTCAGCGTCTGGTATGCACAAGGGACAGTGAACCAAGCACTTTTAAAGTGCAAGACACACTGCTACAGACGTTTTTCTGAATTCCTACCACATTACTGTTAGTTTCAGGTAGGACTATTTAATGCAGAAAAATATTATTTTTACTCTTTTGCCTCATTTTTAGAATGCCTTGGGGTTGTTATTATTTACCTGTTCTCTGGTAAGAGGTACCTTAATACACTTTTTTTTAATCTTGTGTTTTCATCTGCTTAGAGAATATCAGGAATCATCATTTAAGCATAATTTTATTAAACACGTATTTTTTGACTGTGTCCTTATCTCTCTCTCCACTTCACCTTAGTGAGTGGTGAGCAGAAAAGGTGTTCATTAGAAATAGCATCCACAGTCTGCTATGTACTAAACTTCCCAGTCTGTTAGAGAAAGAAAGGCATAGTCAGATCGTGACATGAATTTTCAAATGATGTTAATATAACATAAAGACACAGAAAAATAACCTCACAGAAGTTGTACGTGAGAAGCACCACACAGGAGTACAGAGGTGTGGCCACAGGAAAACTAATGGGGGGCATGAGAGGTCACCCCAGGTTCCAGCTCCAGGACAGGCCATGCATGTTCATGGAACTGAAGAGGGCCGTGTGCCCCGGACAAGAAATACAGGGGCGCACAGTCAAAGCATTACAAATATTCAGGACCTGGGGGGTGGGGGCAGGAAACGCTGGTACAATACAAGTGTCAGCTATTAGGAGGGTTGTAGCAGTAGGAGACTGAGAATTTGGTTTGAGGGAAGAATATATCAGTCTAGAATGCCAAATGAGGTCATTTAGACATTAGGGTATAGAGAGTAAAAAGCCACTGCAAGCCTTGAGTGATGATGCAGGCAAGCAGCGTGCTCATATCATTCTTTGGAGACTGTGTGCAGGTGGGTTGCCTGTCGGGATGCAAGCAGTAGCGGCAAAGAGATCCTGTAGAAACCGTGACCGTTCAGTCAAGAAGTGACAGGGGCCTCGACCAGGGCGTAAAAGTGGGAGTGGGAAAGAAATACCCAGACTGAGAGTGATTAAGGAAGGGAAACTGATGAGTGATTCAAGATATTTGGAATTAGGAAACCCATAGGAGGTTTAAACATGTAGAGTGGAAGTGATTTATTTTAAACTTTTGAAATTTAGATTTAATTTAGTTGAGATTTTCCTGGTTCTTCCTCTGAAGAGTAAGTTTGGATAACGTGCTGGACATTTTTAGTATTATTATGTTAGGAGTCTATGATTCCTATTTAAATCTCCTCTTTTGGTAGGCAGTTAACCCAATTAGATTCAGAACACATGTCCTGGCCCACTTATATGGGCTGTAATTCAAATGCCAATTTCATTTTCAGCGCCTTTGCAGCACTCATCTGGTTTGTTCCACTTGTGTGCTACCCAGAGGTTTGTTTGGAACCTGGGAGGCACTTCATAACCATAGTTTAGTCTCAAAGCTCTTGCTCAGTTGGTTGTGGTTGGTTTTACACTGGGGTATACTGGGGATGTGCCAGAGCTACCTCCTTCCCCGCTCCCTCCTCTCTGCCCCTGCTCTCTAGGGCGTGGGGTGCCGCCCCTTTGCCCTTGTTTGCTACAGGCAGGGCTGGTTTGGTGGAAAGGGTTCTGAGAGGGAGGACCTCATCTTCCTAACTGGACTGGGGAGTGAAGTCGAAAGGCTTCTGTCCTGCAGAGCCAACCTCTTCTCAGTCCTCTGGCTAGAGAGAGGAGGCTTTTCTTGGGGGTCATTCTGTCTGTGCTCCTTGTCGTTGGAATTTCCTCTCACACTCAGGCAAGGATTTGTTAGGGGGCAAAAAAAAAAATCCCAGCGATAATCACCATGGGATCACCCCCTCAAGTCCTGGGATCCCTCCACAGTCAACCTTCTTTCTCCAGCTTTCAATCTGTTGCTTCACTTTTGAGTCATCAATTTCCTTGTTATCAAGAACTCTAAGTAAAAAAGTAGACTTTGGAAAAAGAAGAGTTTATTCTGTGGAATAAGGGATGCTTTAAAAATCAGCTCCAATGCCTCTTCTTGCTCTAGAATCCAGACATGACTTGTATCTTTCAAGCTACTTTCCCAAGGCCCTGTCTCTTTCTCTCTTTCTCCTTCTATCTCTCTCTCTCTCTCTCTCTCTCTCCCACACGCACACACACACACCCCCATACACATTAGACATCAGCCAGAGGCTTGATCTCAGTTCTACATACAAAGACTTTACAAACAGTTTGAGGAAGGGAATGAAATCCCCCCCCCTTTTTTTTAAATAGCAGTGGAAAAATTTTGTTACATAGTTCCTAAAATGTTGAGCAATTTCATTTTAAGCAAAATTCAGTTAGATTTTAGCCTCAACTCAGTACTAGTAATAGTGAAAGACCCCCTATTAGCACTGTCTGGTAAGAATTTTCTGCCACGAGGGCAGTGTTTATATCTGCACTGTCCAATGAGGTAGACACTAGCCACATGTTGGCTGTGTAGCGTTTGAAATGTGTCTAGTACAACGAAGAACTGAATGTTTAATTATATTTAAATATGTATTACTTTACTATATTATATTTAAATTCTATAAATATGTAAATATATCTCACCTAGTGGCTACTATCTGAACATAGCAGCCTTAGACTCTTTATTCAAAAACATGCTGTAACTTGGTTCACCTCTTTTGGAAATAAAGTGAATAAATAAAAATAGAGATGGGTCATAGGTTTGGTCCTGTGTAATTTTTACTGTTCCACTTTTACCTTTTTTCTTATGTGATAGGAACATGTTTTCAGTTAGAAAATAGCCAAACTTATTTAGTGAACTATTTGTTCACACATACACATACACACACTTTAAAAAGCTACTAAATTACTTTATATCAGAGATTTCCATGTCTTGATTAATAAAAGTCATTATTAAAACTCAGGAAAACCAAACATGGACCTATACAGCATCTCATTTAATCTTCATAACAATCCTATAAAATTAGTTTACAAAAAGGCACAACTGATACTGAGACAGTGTAAGGTCATGCAGCTAGTACCTAAATGACCCAGAATTTGAACAAAAGTTTTTCTGACTCCAAAGCCATTGTCTTTCTACTATTCCATTCAGTACCTTTTGGTTCTTTTTTTCTTTTTGTTTTTAAGACCTTCCCTGTGGTTTTGCCCCTATATTTCATCATGATCCAAAACAATTTTCATTCAAAAAATAATGCAAAGTCCATTTTGATGTTTGTTCTTCAGTGAATGTTTAAATTAAAGATCACCAGACATGACACAATTAAAATTTGTAATCCACAGATAGTAACATTATGCAATCCGTTAAAAGATTCCATTGTTTGTTCTAAAATAATAACTTTATCCTTTTCCCTGCTAGTTAATTATTTGATAAATTCTTCTGTCTTCTGTATTGGTGGATCTGTTTTGGCTCAGTGCACGAAAAGGAGGTTAAGTCCCTAAAGATAATGAAATCATTTCTAAGATGTTTAGCACATAAAATCTAGCAGAAATGAAAATTGGAGTCACTCTGTTTTGACATTTAAGTGTTGTATGTACTCAAGAAAAAGATCATTTTGCTCTCCGGGGAACTCTTGTTACTATTAGTCATTAATATAGAAAATAAATTTTAAATTGCTTATATTCATTCCTTAGGAATTTTCACTGATAATAAGATGAAGCTTTGACAGGACTAACTGTAAAATCATACATTTAAGTTCAAAAATAAATTTTGTAAGTACATGATACCAAAACATTGATTTTATAAGTGGTTCATGTGCAAGGAGAAATTTTAGTTACAAAATAATAATAATAATGTGATCTTGGACTTAATTTGCAAGCATTTATATAGTGCCCAGATGGCAAATAAGCACATGCAAAGATGCTCAACATCATTAGTCATTAGGGAAATACAAACTAATGCCACAATAAGATACCTATACACACATGTATCAGAATGGCTAAACTCAAAAAGACTGACCATACCAAATGTTGGTGGGGATGTTGAACAATTGGAACTCATACACTGCTCTAGGAATGTAAAATGGTACAACCATTTTGGAAAACTGTCGGGCAGTTTCTTAAAAAGTTAAACGTATTCCTATAAAATGACCCTGCCATTCTACTCCTAAGTATTTCCCCTAGAGAAATGAAACATATGTCCATACAAAGACTTATACATTAATGTACATAGCAGCTTTATACAAAATAGCCAAAAATTGGGAATAACCCAGGGTCCATCAACAGGTGAATGAATAAACAAGTTATAGTACACCATATAATCAAATACCCCTCGGCAATAAAAAGAAATGAGCTATTGATACCTGCCACAACATGGATGAAGTTAAAATATTTATGCTTTAGTGCAAGAAGCTGGACAATAATGAATACATACTGTATTATTCCATTTATATCAAATTCTAGAAAATGCAAAGTAACAGAGGGTAGATCAGTGGTTGCCTGGGGATAGGGAGGGGATAGAGGCACAAAGACGCTTTAGAGAGTGATGGGTATGTTCATTATCATGATTGTAGGTGATGGTTTTATATTTGTATACATATGTCAAAACTTATCAAATCGTACATTTTACATATAACACGATTAATTGTATGGTAGTTATACCTCAGTAAAACTTTTTCGGTAAAACAAAAAATATATTCAGAGTCTGTCATTCTTTCACCCTTTTTATTGTTTCCATCTGGTTTCATCCACCATCATCTCTCCCCTGGATTACTGCAGTAACCTTCTAACTGGTCTCCCTGCCCTTTTTTTTTTTTTTTTTTAACTCCTTCCATTCTATTCTCAACCCAACAACCAGAACTTACTACACACACGCACACACACACGAGTCTCCTTGCTATTTATTGAAAATTTCAGGCACACTCCCTCCTCTGAGAAGTCTTTGCATCAGTTTTTCTATATGCCTAGACCACTCTCAACTCTTTGGCTATCACTTTCTCAATTAGGCCTACTTTGACCACCCTTTTTTAAAGTGCAGTATACCTTTACTCTGCCTTACTTTTTGCTTTATTCCATAACGCTTTTAACATACTCTATAGTGTACCTTTTTTGTATTTTCTTATCTTCTCCCACTGGAATATGAGCTGCATGAGGGTCAGAATCTGTGTTGGTTTTGATTACTTGTTTATCCCAATTGCATAGAACAAGGCCCAGGCTGAGTAAGAACTTTTTCAGTTTCTTAAAATTGTAGTGGGCTGCCAGAAAGTAATGATCTCCTCTTGAACAAGGTCAAACAAAATGATCATCCATCAGGGATTGAAGGGGATCCCATGTGGGGAAATGGTTGAATTAGATGGCCTTGAAAAGTTTGTCCTAGTTTTGAAGATAACTGATTTTTTTAAAAATTCAGTTATTCCTGGCAACTCAGCATGCTGAATTAGTTGTGGAGTTAATTTTTCAAATGCTCATTTTACCTGACAAGATCATGTCAGAGGTAACCTCATACCTTCATAATAATTACGATTATTTTAGCCACCTAGCCATATATATCTGAAAATAACACGGCCCATTATTTCAGCCCTTTGTTATTGGCTTGAAATGAATTGTTTTACTATCAAGTTTTGACCTTCATATCCAATTTGGGCATTATTGTTATTTTAGGTTAAGCTTCTTCACTTTTTAAAACAGTTTTGTGTGTTATCTTTCTTCTCTTGTAGGAGCGAGATCGTTATGCCTACAAGATTCATCTTCCGGAAACAGTAGAGCAACTGAGGAAATTCAATGCAAGGAGGAAACTAAAGGTAAATTAAAGAAATCAGCTAAAAGCCAGACAGATACAGCTGATGATAATGTTTTTATTATCCTGGTTTTGGCTATTATTTTCTTACAGCTAAATTCTCACTTCCAAAAGTTGCCATCATTTCAGTAAGATTTCAGTTTTTTTAATCATTTAAGGTAATATCTAAGTATAAATCCAAACAATAAGTTACAGTAAATGGAATATTAATCATGATTTAGATTTGTGCTAGCTTTAAAATTCATAGCCGGGATATAATTACTTTAAAAATAATAATTTGCTATTATTATCCATTGTTGTTGGATTTGAATCTAGGCCACATTTTTCAAACTTAAATATTTTGACCAAAAAATGTGAGTTTAGTTCAGTGGAAACAATACCAAACTAGAATTGGAACTAGGATTGAACAACCATCACAAAGCAGTAAAATTCCCTACTCCCTTGGTCTAGTAGAAAATATTTTCAAATCACTTTTCTCACTTTTTCTTTATCCTTCCTAGGGTACCTTTCTCCCTTTTATCACACTTCCTATCCTCCACCACACCAAATAAATAAATAAATAACAAAAAAACCCCAGTAATTCCTCCGTATGAAGAGCACAGTTGACTTTAAAAGGTTTTTGAAAAAGACCCAAAATAAAATAATGGAATCTTTTCAACACTGTGCAAAAATCTTACAGGACAGCATTTCCTCCCTTCCCCCAATAAAAGAAACTGTTGTATTATGGTCTTAAAATTAACTCATGTTTGGCTCACTTTGATTACTATTTAAAAATGAGCTCTGTCCTCCATAGCCACGTTAACTCCTGCCAACTAAAAGACTTTTCTGCATAAAGATTTTCAGATATGTCATAAGTTGCAATAATATTATTAATTCATTATTATTCGACCCCTGAAATATGTGAATGATTGTATTCAACTCTAGATTTCTAAGAACATTTGTATGAACTGTGGGAAACTACATAGGCCACAATATTATCCTACAGAACCGAAGTGGCCAACATATTAGCCACTAGCCTCATGTAGTTATTTAAATCTAAATTAATTAAAATTAAATAAAAGTAAAAGATCATTTCCTCAGTCACACTGGCACATTTCAAGTGTTCGTAACCATATGTGACTAGTGGCTACTGTATCAGACAGTGCAGATATAGGACATTTCCATTACTGCAAAAAGTTCAATTGTAGAATGGTACCCTAGAGCAAGAGAAATTCTAACATGTCATTGTTGGTGATGATTATTCCCAGTTTAGCCTTTCTCCCAGTTGTTTTTTCAGTCAGGGGCTCAAACTGGCTCTTCTCTATTTACTTTAAAAATCCTCAGCAAAAAAAAATTATTAATTTATCTGCCATTATTGAGATGGTGCCCAAAGAAATTTTCCAAGACTTTCATTTCTTTGCTTTGCTATACACCTGAACCAGTATAGCCTACAAAAGAAAAAAAATCTTATCCAAAGTGAAATTTGGTCAGCCATTTTTGAAGTTAGTTTCTTTCTCAAAGAAATGATTAATTACACTTTTTTCTCAGTTCTTCCCTAAAGTCTTTTTAACTCTGTTGCTTTGGCCTATGTGATATTACCCCGTCTGGGGCTGAACCTTTCATGGCCCAAGTATAGGCCTTTTACTGTGGGACTCAGGCTTGCCCCATCACAAGGAACAGATGCTATATTTCTCCCAGTGCCACAGAATCAGATTTGGGCCTAAAATAGCCAAAGTGGTGACTAAGATTCATTTGGACAGGAACAAGCTGTCACAGCAGAGGAGGGTCATGTGAATTTACCACATCCCTTTGCAGGCCTATTTAAAATTTCAAGACCCACCAAATACCCTAGAATTAGGAACATCAGCAGGGTTAACATTGAGGTTTTTTCAGCTTCTGGTGAGGCTGTATTCCTTTGAGTGATTCAGCCACTCTGATTAAGGCTTGTTGTACCTCCTCAAGAAACTCATTCTCCTCATTCTGCCACTTCTGTGAGCTTCTCGCACAGAGATTGCAACTTCCCTGGCTCTCAGAGGCCACCACACAACTTATTTTCACAGATGAACAGCTAGGTAACCATCCTTCTACCCAAACACTGTTTTTAAGCTCCTCAAATGGTGGGAAGTGACCAAATTATTACGGCTTCCTTTGAAGTGATTAAAAGGGAAGTTCACAGAAAGCAGTAGAAAGAAACTTGCTTTTGTTACTTAGTCAGAAGTAGGAAATTTTTATTGTCAGTGGCAAGAAGAAAGTAAAGGAGTACAGCATTATAGGAAAGAGTGAGCTCTGGAGCTACATTGCCTTGGGTGAATCCTGACTACTGGCACTTACTAGCTGTGTAGCCTTGAACAGTTTATTTGAATGTGCCTCAATTTCCTTATCTGTAAAATGGGGATAATGATAATGGCTAAGTCATAGGGATGTAAGGATTTAATGAATTAATATATTATAGCAGTTAGAACAGTACCTGGCAGTCATAAGTGCTCCATAGAGAATATTTTCTATTAACATTTTATTGTTACTGTTGTATTATTATTTTAATATTTAGTATCTTTGATATGGTCACTATTTATAAACAACTATAATTCCTAAACGAATGCTCCATTGCATCTTAGCTTTTTCCCAGTCACTGATATCATTAACATTTTTGAGATTTTTAAAGACTTTCCAAAAATGTATAGGACACCAAAAGTTCATTGGATAATCTCTATTTATGTATTTGTTCCAAAATGATTATGCTTAGATTTTTTTGTCCATTTTGATCTTTTTCCTTCACAGTATCTAGAAAGAGGATCTTATACTTGTGATATAACATTCACTTCCTTTCCATTACTTTCCTCTATCACATGATATATTATTACTATGACTTTTCCTCATCATGTGATACACATTCTTTACAGCAGTGGCCCTCCAAGGGGGATCACTAGACCAGCAGCATCAGCATTACCTGGGAACTTACTAAAAATACAAATTCTCAGGCTCTAGTACAGTCAAGCCAAAAACCAAAATAAAAGGCATTCACATCAGAGAGAAAGTAAAGCTGACTTTGTTTACAGATGACATGATCCTGTATATAGAAGATTTTAAAGAATCTGCAACAATCTATTAAAAATAACAACTTAAGTAAGGTCACAAAATACAAGATCAGTATACAAAATTGAATTGTGTTTCTATACACATATGTATGTTAGCAATGAATAATCTTGAAATTAAGAAACAGTTCCTTTCACAAAAGCATCAAAAAGAATGAAATACCTAAGAATAAATTTAACAAAAGAATTTAAAGACTTGTAAGCTCACATTGCTGAGAGAAATTAAAGATGATCTAAATAAATGAGGTATTTAATGTTCTTGGATTGGAAAACTCACTACTGTTCACATGGCAGTTCTTTCCAAATTGATGTGTAGATTCAACACAATCCCTATCAAAGCTTTAGCAGAAACTGACAAACTGATCCTAAAATTTACATGGAAATGCAGAGGACCAAGGATGGCCAAAACAATCTGTTAAAAAAAAGAACAAAGTTGGAGGACTTATATTTTCCAATTTTAACACTATAAAGCTATAGTTATCAGGACTCTGAGGTACTGGCATCGTATAGGGTTAGACATGTGTATCAGTGTGAATTTAGAGTCCAGGAATAAATTCTTATATTTATGATCAGTTGATTTTCAACAAAAGTGCCAAAACAATTCAATGGGGAAGGAACAGTCTTTTCAAAAAATGATGCTAGGACAATTGGATATCAACATGCAATAAAAGATATGAAAGGTCACATATTGGAGGAGTCTATGTATTTCCAATATCTAGAATAGGTCTTTATGTGTGTTAAGTCCATAGAGACAGAAAGCAAACTTGTGATTGCCAGGCACTGGGTAGTGACTGCTTAATGGGTATAGGGACTTTTATGGGTGTGCGGGGATGATGAGGATGTTTTGGAACTAGACTAGTGTTTATTGAAAAAGCCCCATGAGTGATTCTGATAAGTTAACCTTATTGAGAGTCATTAGAGCACAAACTTGTAATAATTCTGCAAAATTCCATCACAGTACATTTCGTAATTTAATTAACCAGCTGGTGGACATGGCCATTGCTTCCAGTTTTCCACAGCTATAAATACTGTTGCATTGGCTTTATTCTCATTAATAAGTCTTTATACACCTCTGATTATATTCTTAGGGTAAATTCATTGCTACTGGAATTGATGGCATCAGAGTATATACATGTATTTCAGATTTCTGATCTCTATAAATAACTTGCCTTCCAAAAGGCTTATACCTGTTAGAATAAATTTTAATGTATTTTTGGTAGTGAGTTTATTATTTTTGCAGTTGAACCTTTTTCTCATTCTGAAAGTTTTGTGAAACTGCTTTATGTGAGAATATAAAGCATTATTCATTTTACTCTCTTGAAATTTCAAGACTACTACTCATTATTGGTTATAATAGTATCAGTACTCAACAATCAGAAATTGTTCCTTTCCATAATCATACATTCGTATTGGCATTTAACCTCTTCAGTAGGATTCAGGAGACAACAAATCCTAATGAGAAAATTATTTGGACGGTAATAAAGTGTTAACATCATTTTCAGACTATCTTTCGAACTATAGATTTAAAAGGTTTATATAGAACCCTACATGTGATTTGAATTACCACACACTTCTTTTCATTTTCCTTTCATTATTTGACTTTCCATCTGTGAATGATGATGGAAAGTTTCTTTCCCCATTTTGGCAATCAGACATTTCATATGTTGAGTTTTCTCCTTTTATTTCATACTGAGCCCTAGAATTTCAATACTAAGGTTTTTAAAAATCCTCTAGAAGCAAAACTTCCTTTATAAACTACATAGACCTGAGCACTGGACTAGGTATGAGGACCATATTTGTTCAGACTGAATATTAGGATGCATGGGACAGACTGTTGATCCGGGCTATCTGGAAAATCTGTCTCCTATAGGTATGTGTCTCTTAAGGAGGCACACCTACGCTCTAACCGTGGGTGCCATCTGCTTGGAGTTACTGAGCAAGGGGGGCATGGTGGGGGAAAGGGTTAGGGGGATGTCTGCGGGTGTCTGAGCTTGTTTGTCTAGGGAAAAGGCTCAGGAGGGAATCTGTCCTAGAAACCATCCTCTGCTTCATTGAATTATTTCTACCTCCAGAAAGCAAATTTCCCTATAGTGAAGTATGTCAAAGAAATCCTATATACATAGAAGCAACATTCTGTATTTGTAAGTTGATTGCAGTCAGTTCAGGAAATGGTGAGTTCTCGGTGTAGAGGATAAAACCATTTATTCTTTGTATATATAGAAATTGAGGGAGATTTCTGATAACTTCCTACAATTTTCCCTTACTGATTTTGCAGATTGCAAAACTGTAGGCTGCATACTTCTCTAACTTACCAGTTGGTCTCTTGGGTTCCTGCTTTTTGCAGAACTAGAAAAAGGTTGTTTAGGAATGCTGTTTCTAGTACTTTACAGAGCTGCACTATCCAATACAATAACCATTAGGCACATATGGCTACTTAAATTTTAATTTTGATTAATTACTATTAAATAAAATTTAAAATTTGATTTCTCAGTTACACTAGCCACATTTCAAGTGCTAAATACCACATGGGCTGGTGGCTACTGTATTGGACAGTACGAGTATAGAACATTTCCACCGTCATGGAAAGTTCTATTGCATAGCACTGCTGTCTGGAGTCTTGGCACCTCCAAAAGTAACAGTACACCTAAACAGCACCTTTTGAGAGGTCAGCCAGGAAGCTCTAATTAGCTGCCTCTTGGCAACCTTCCCCCTTCTATCAATTCCACAAGAGCTAACCTAAGGATTTATCAAGGACCTTCGTGCTCTAATGAAAGCCAGCGTTTACATACAGTCCTCTCCTGTAGTGACAGTTTGCTCAGAGGCAGGAAGTTAGCAGAATGGATGTGGGCTCCAGCTATTCAGAGCAGTAAGTAAATCTGGTATCCAAAAGGCACTGTCAATTCTAAAAACTGAAAACTGTTATTCTGGTATGAACAGTTACATAAATAATAATTGACATGATTTTGATCTTCCTATATTTTACAAAGTAATTCTATTAATTTCTGATTCTGAAATACAGAATTTATTACTTCCTAAGTTAGGAAGTCTAGTTTTTGAAAGTTATTATATACATTAAAAGACTATCTTTATAAAATACTTATACACAGACCCAAAAGGATTCCTCAGATACCTATTCCATGCAGTTGCTCTTGAATATAGCCATATCTACTACAAGTCTCATTTTTAATCTTCTTCAGAGAAGACAGCACAGACTCCTTTAGTCATATGTCCTGACTTAATTATGAAATTCCATGTTTTAGACTTGTGTTTAGATTATGCTTAAGTATCACAGGCTCTGCTGACTAAATTGAATAACTTGGGTTGTGACTGGATGGAGAGAGATGGGAGGTTCTGATTTACTCAATGATCTTACCTCATTGTCATCTAGGGCCTAGTTCTTACATGTAATCTACCCAAATCCTTGAACATTTCTACCTCCAAATGATTTTCTAGCCTTTTGGTCACCTCTGTTCAGCCTCAACCTCTCCAGATTCTCCACCCTTTGTAGGGCTTTGAGTTCAGGGTTCTAAAGCCTAGTAAGACGATCCTCTCTCAAATTCTTCTCACAATTGTATTTGTATGTCCCTGTGCTAGGTTTTGCTCCCTCAGTATATCACAAAATATTATGCCTTATCTTGCCACTTGGGTGCAAAGCCAATACCCTACATCTCATACTTGTGTGTTTTGTATTTAAACTCTTTGAAGTGTACCTCCCTGCCCTTGTGCCTGTCAAACTTCATGGAGATCAGTTAGAGGGCACCAGAAAGGGGATATTGGCTTTTGGCTCTGTCTTCAAGTCAGTGTTTCATCTGTGTTCAGCTCTCCTGTTCCTTAATAACTTTGTTGCTTCCTTAAGTGCATACAGTAGTTTAATTTAGCAGAAGTCTGAGCTAACCATTTTGTTTGTTCTCCACTTCCTTAAATGAGACACAGAATCATCTGGCAAGGAGCATTTCATTTTGATGTTTGACATATTAACTACAGTTATGATTGAACTTAATTACTTGTAGTTCCCTTTTTCTTTGGATTTAGAATCTGCCTTCTCCTTTCTAGGTTAATTTGCTTAGTAGAAAAATGCATCTTTATTTTTAATTATCTTAACAGGTTATGAATAGTCTTCTTAACTGAAAATTGTTTCGTTTCACTCTCAAAACTTACTAAAGTATATCTTCTAAACTAAAGTAGATAGAAAGCTTCTTTATCAAGGATTTAATAAACTGGGAACTTTGAAGAACTACTTGTATAAGCTCTGGTTTTATGTTTGTGTTATACCCACAGACTCTTCAATAGCAATAGTGTAGTGTAGTAGAGAGGTTGGCAAACTATAGTCTGGGAGCCAAAGCTCTCTCATAAGCACTTTACGCTTCCATAAATTAATACATCTATATTTCTGTTTTTATATGTAAAGTTTTATTGGAACACAGTGATGTACATTCATCTATATATTGTCTGGCTGCTTTCATGCTAAATGACAGAGTTGAATAGTTGTAACAGAGACCACATGCCTTGCAAGCCTGAAATATTTACTGTCTGGCCCTTTACAGAAAAAGATGTATGACTCCTGGTATAGTAAAAAACCTTTGAACTGGGGAGAGTAGTCAGAAGACCTCAATTCTGTCTACTCTTTCTTTTTTTGTGTGCAAGAAATATGAAATACTTTATTCTTCAGTACATCTGAATCACATATTACTGTCTACACTTGATTCTATCTCTAAGTTGGCAGCAACCTTCATAGGTTGCTAAGTTTCTGGACCTCAGTGTTCTCATCTGCAAAATGAGTCTCTTAGAATGAATCATCTCTAAGGGTGACTCTCAAACTCTAATAAAATTCTATAAATCCATAAACTTGTGGAACCTTTTTGCCATTTTACATAATAGCTTTGCATTGAATATCCTAACCATGTGCAGTAGCTGAGTTTAAAGAAATAAATAACCAAAACTGCTAGCCATAAGACAGATAAATTAGGAACTTGCTACTATTATCTCAAAAGAATTTACCTCTCAGGGCTCTTTTAAATAGAGCTTTCCTAGTATACATATTTCTAAATCTTTATTATAGTAGTAGCTAGAACGGGCCTTGAAACATGAAACTAACATATTAAGAACTTCATTTGGAAATGAAAATAAAGCATCTCTAAAATTTTAGTTTCAATGTGTGGGAAGCATATGATTTGATATATAAAATTCCATTCTCACCCAGCGTTTAGGGAACATGTGTAATATGTAAAGTGAAATAAGCTTCTACTGTAGAAAGAAGAACTCAACATTCAGTACTATTTTTTTCATCTTAGTAGCTGATGATAAAATTCTGCATAAGTAGTTCTCATGTGTTAACCCTGGACTTTTGGAAATCTAAAAAGTTGCCTGGAGTAATATCATCAAGATTACTTCTCTGTTTTTTTGGCTCTTCCCTTTCTGTAGTCTATCTCTTTTTTCAATTTATATTTGTAGAAGGAAACCCTAATATGGCCCCCCCCAAAAAAAATGACCCTTTTAGAAATATGTTTCTATTAATACAGTATTAGAATTGTTCATAATTATTAGTAATTTATTGTTATAATTGTTGATAATAGTTAATAAATACCTACATACACAAAATATTGATCTTTCTTTTCAGAAAAATCCAGGAGTTCAATGTTTAAAATTTAGACTTAGACTACTTTACATTTAGACCACTTTATTAGTGATTTGATACTGAGACTCCCTAAGTGGGCAGGTCTACCAGGAGCAGCGAAGGCTGTGCTCATGTTCTAGCTACATATTAGTAGGGTCGGTAATAAGTTGCATTTACAAAATGCTTTATAGTTTGCAAAGCACTTTCATAAACATTATGACTTTTGACAGTCACGTAAGGTATGTTGGTTTTAATATCCTCACTTTACACGAGAAAACCTCAAGAGGTTAAATGACTAACTCAAGGAGGGTCATGCAGACAAAAACTGAACACAGCCAAGGAACACAGACCTATGCCTAATGGTCACATAATTGAACACTTTTACAAAATAACTTTTATCGTTCTTCTTGTTGCTGAAACAATAATTCCCAACCATTTTCTACCCAGCCATCCTAAGGGATGCCATGCACTCAGTATGACAGTGATTCTCAACCAGGAGTCAGCGAAGGCTATGCATGTGCTTTAAAAGAGTCGTATGAATTGGATTCAACTGTGTGACCTGTTTGAGAATTACTGTATAAGACTAACACATAGTCATTGTTAATAACAAAAAAGAAAAAAAAAGATTTTAAAAAGGAAAAATAACTCATATTCCTACTACCCAGGGATAATTAATACTATTAGCATTTTGATATATGTCTTTTATATCTATATTAACTTTTTTTCAAAAATGAGATCATACTATAGATTGTTTTTAAATCTTTTTTGTGTGTAATTCATCACAAGCATCTTTCCATTTCAGTAACATTCTTCTGCAGCATTGTTTTATGGTAACTGCAGATTATTCCATTGTCTAGTAGACGTTTGAATTCAAGGTAGAAGTGGTTTCATATACTTTTGCATTCCCCAGCACTCTTATTCTGGTATATGCATATGTGACTTATCTAAAGGAATCCAAAATTATTAAAAACCACCTCTCTTTTGGCTCTCCTCTCCTATATATTTGACTTTCTGATTAATTCTTAAATAACCATTGGTTAATTAACTTTTTGTATTTAGATGTTTGTTTTAATAATATGTTTCATCTCTTTACTTTAGGGGGCAGTACTAGCAGCTGTGTCAAGTCACAAATTCAACTCATTCTATGGGGATCCCCCTGAAGAGTTGCCAGATTTCTCTGAAGACCCTACCTCCTCAGGTAATTGAATCATTCATTCATTCACCAGTGTGAATCCTTTGGTGTCTACATCCTTTCTCTTCCATTATGAATGAACTTTTTCCATGAACCTAGTCAGATCCTCCAAGGGATTCTAAAGAAGTTTGTCAGCAGCCAAATTCCATCCACATGCGTCTGGTTCCTTTTCATTTTAATGCCGAAGTTGCTTTCCCCTACTGCTCCAAACCAGCATTTCACTTTTTTTTTAATACCTCAAAATACTTCTTCCCCTTTCCCCACTCCAGATTCAACATTGCACTTCATCCAATCCAACATTTGTAGTCAGGCTTTTTGAATCTGTCTGCTTACCTTCTACCTCAACAAAAACTTCTGATGTGAGATTTTCCCCATGTCAACCGTAGCAGATGGAACTTTGGGACAACACTGCTTTTAATTGAATCTTTTCAACATGAAGCTGTCTTGCGAATTGTCTCTTGAAACAATTTACAGGTTCTTCTCTTTTATAAAGCCTATAGCCCGTGTCTACAAGCATTCAAGAGAGAAGAACATAGAAGAATTACCTATTTGATGAAATGTATATAGGTACTCCTGGAAAAACACACTAGAGTTCACAAAATTACTTTATAAAATGCTCATATTTCAGTCTTACCTGTGAGGTATTCTCAAGGGTTACTTACTAAAAGTACATAGGCCCCATTTGTATGTACACATAAATGCATGTATGTGTGTTAAAGGTTTTAATTTTTTATTTATGTTTTTATTTAATTAACTCCTACATCATATGTCCTCTGGCCTCAGCTTTTCTTTCTTTAATTAGATTTACTCAGTATTTGTCATGTAGTTGACTTTGTGCTGGTGATTGCTCTTTGTACTCTTGGACTGGCTCATTCAATATTCATGTATTATCATTGGAACCAAGGCCCAGGGCCCTTCCTAAAGCATGAGTTGTTTGACCTTCACAGTTAGTAGCATAGGAAGAAGGGATGTGCTTATGCTTCTTGCATGTTGGAACCGTGAGCATTTGTCAGTATTTAGGCTTCTCGCCTCCCCTCCACATACACGCTCACACACACACACACACACACACACACACACACACACACACACACAGTTTCTTACAGATTGGTTTGTGCTTATACCTTGAGCAAAAGAACAGGATCAGATTTCCCATTCCAGCAGCTGCATAGTTCCTCATTTTGACCTTTGCCATTTGGGATGTGAATCTTCCTCTTTTGAGTGAAGGTGATTTCCAAAAACATACATGAATGGGAGTCCAAGGGAAGGACTCTGAGGAGAAGGACTTACTGTTTTCCTCTTGTGCTGACTTGGTAATTATCCAGGGCCCTTATTAGCACTTGAAAGGCCAGGCCGTAGTTATGTCATAGGTATGTTCCCCAGCGCCCCCTGTTGCCTCATGCCTGTCTTGTCTTCTTCCAGTCCATCTCATTCCTTCCATTTTGTCATTTTTTCTTGTTGTTAACAGGAACCTCTTTCCTCTGTCATCACAGTCAACCCTATCTAGGGCAACTGGATCTCGTAACGGTTTTATGTTGTCCTGTGACTACATGATATAGTCACATACTTGGAATATATTTAGAGATTTTAGGTCAAGATCTCTAATACCATTTTCATCTTTAGAAATGGGCCTAAGGAGCAGGATAGTCCTTGCAACAGCTTCATAGAGCTAATCTTTAATGTTACCTCTTAATATTTACCTCTGCTTAAACAAGAGTTTAATGAGCTCTTAAGTATTCCTTTCTGTAAAGAGCTGGATTTTTCTTTTAGGGAAAGGAATTGTCTATAGTTATACACGTACTTATTTTCTATTAAATACATTTGTATTACCCAATTTTTTTTGTTTTTTTCAGTACAATCTCTAAGTGGTATGGTTCAAATAGTTTCTGATACAGTACTTACTTTTTAAACAAAAAAGAAATTTCTTGCACTGTCTTACGGGTAGCCTGCAAGCCCTCAAATTAGTTGTTTGTAATTTTGCATTCCTTTTTGCTTC
Source organism: Camelus ferus (assembly GCF_009834535.1). Taxonomy (NCBI): domain Eukaryota; kingdom Metazoa; phylum Chordata; class Mammalia; order Artiodactyla; family Camelidae; genus Camelus; species Camelus ferus. The sequence continues at coordinate 38,724,592 of NC_045732.1, forward strand.
CCTTTCCTGCAGTCACACCCTATTTCTTCTTTTTTCTTTCTTCTAAAATTTCTGCATCTTAGTGATCTTTCAAGCAGTCTGTATCTTCATTTGATGTGTAAGATGTATCTACAATAGTTTAAAATGGTACTGTCCAGTTGCTACAAATAAAAGGTAGAATTATTATACAGTGTGCATGTCTCATTACCTACCCTAAATGAAGAGGAAATTTTTATATAGTCAGACGTCAATGACAGGAGAAATGTTTGGAAAAAATTCTATTTTCCTCAATTTCACATGGCAATCAGGAATTTTTCATAGGTTCCTAAAATCAGCTTTTAATACTAAGCCATTTAAAGGGAGGCATTGTCATTACTGTCAACATTATTTATCAGATGTCTACCTGCTGCAAATTCCCTTTTCTGCAACTAACAGGATTGGTTGTATGGTTAGTTGCTGAAAGCCTATTGTATTTTGTGTAGACTTGCATAAGAGGTTTCCACTTTCATAAATTAACACATCTATATTTTCATTTTTAAATGTATCTTTATTTTTAATATTTTCATTAATTTTCAAGCCTAAATTCTTCTCTGTTTAATTCTAGTTCTTTAATTCTGCGTCATTTATTTTAAGTTCCCACCATTATCGTTTCCACTGTCTTTCTGTTTAAATTTGTATAGGTTTGTTTTACAATACAAAACACAAAGCACTTCTCATCTTTACCTGAAAGTTCTTCCAAACCCATGTCAAAAAGAGAAAAACAATCATATAGCAGGTGCTCATAGGACAGGGGTGTGGGGGTGGGGAAGGAGGAGTTAGCGAGAGAACCAGTGTAATGTCACCAACTAACTGTCCTTTCTTGAGTTGGACTGGTTTTCATCCTTAAATAATGCCTTTTCTGTTCTTTCTATGAAATGATAATAAATGGTAGGTAATTAAAATTCTTTTCTTAATGACCTTGCTTGACAAAGTTAAAAGTTGGCAATCTTATTTTGGTCCCCTCAAATTCTATTCCAAATCACAATTTTAATTTAAAAAAAATAATTGAAAACGAATCTGTGTTCCAATTCGTCATCTAAAGAAGAGTCTAACTGTTTAAGGTTTGCTGTTTACATTGTAAAATAATTGTTATGTAAGAGGTTTTTTTCCTATTTTGATTACTGAAATTAGTCCATTATACATTCTCTAGAATCTATTAAGTTTAATCTTAAGATAAACAATGTATTGTTGCTTTGTTACTTTATAACTCAAAGTGGAAATATTCTGTGCTCGTATTTCAAATCAAAGAAGTCAGAATCAGAACTCAGAGAGCGTGCTCACCAAACCCAAGGGCTCACTTTGGGCTCAGCTAAGAGACCATGCTTCTTGTGGCTCATCTGCTGGGCCCACCTGTGGCTTGATAACCTGCTTGCTCTAAAATCATACTGTTTGTTGTTTGTCCATATGCTGCCTTCCTCCTAGGACTTCTAGCAGCAGAAAGTAGGTATCCCTTTGTTTTCCTCTAAGGTTTCTCTTTTATGCAAAAGTGTTTGGCTTTGCATGGTTCATAATCAGCTTGACTTTTTCCTTGGCTGTTTGTGTCTAGATGTTTATTTATGAATTTTAACACTGCCTGACCTTACCGTGGAAATTTGTATATGTTGATTTGCTGAGGCATTGTTATACAAATAATATTAATTTCTTCTTTCGTAAGAGGAAAAAGAAGCAGTGTTAAAATTTTAAGTGCACTTAATATTATTTCACATCTGAATTTCAAGCACAAATACATTAATTTCTGTGGAAAGGATAACTATTTCATAATTTGCTTTCAAGAAAACTTTCAGGGTAAGTGAATGTTCCTTTAACAGTTACATAATCTATACAAACAGTTTATTATTCTCTGTTACTGAGTCTATTTTCAGTTTATTAATATGGAGGTGTGAAATAAACTCCTGGATTCTCTCTCTTCACAACTTCGACCATCAGAAAGAGCATTTATAAGGAGTAGTACAGCTAGATTTTAATTACAAAGGGATATAATTTGAGTATGTGACACTATTTAAAGTAAAAAGTATGTAAGAAATTACATACATGCAAATGAGTACAAGTAAAGCTAAGGCATTCTAAATGAAGTGGGTAGATTATATCAATGTCAGTGTTCTGGTTGTGATATTACACGATAGTGTTGTAAAATGTTACCAGTGGGGGAACTGAGCAAAGTGTACAAGGGATCTCTGTATTATTACTTACAACTGCATATAAATCTACGATTATCTCAATAATAATTTCAATTAAAACAATAGAAAAAAAGCCTTTACCCCAACATTGTGCTTACTGAGGGGAAAGTATATAAGAGACAAAGATAAACAGAAAATCTGGGTGCTTATAATTAAATTCATTGTCACACTTTCTTGCATTAGTGACTTATAGCTCAAATTGCAGCCAATTTAATATCAAAATCTCATATAAAAATCTCACTATATATTAGTTATCTGTTGCTCTGTAATAAATAACCTCAAAACAGCATTTATCATCTCACAGTTTCTGTTGGTCAGAAATCTGGACATGGCTTAGCTGAGTGCCCTGGCTTAAGGTCTCTCATGACATTGCATTCAAGGTGTCATCCAGAGCTGTGGTCTCACCTGAAGGCCCAAGTGTAGGGAGACTCCTCTTCCACGCTCACTCACATAGTTGTTGACAGGCTTCAGTTCCTCCCTGACTGTTGGGCCTCTCCACAGGGCTGCTCACGGCCTAGAAGTTCGCTTCACCCAGCACAGATGATCAAAGCAAGAGGGCAAAAGTGACAGAGGGTGCCCAAGATAGAAGCGACAGTCTTTATAACCTAATCTTGGAAGTGACACCCTATCACTTCTTCCCTATTCTGTTTGTTACAAGTGAGTTAATAAATCCAGCCTATACTCCAGGGAAGGGATTGATTATATAAGACAGTGAATACCAGGAGGCCAGGATCTTGGGGGCCATCTCAGAGGCTGCCCACTACCTACAAGTTAATGACCATTGAAATATAAGACTCTTCCCATTTGTAACTGCTTTTATTTCTCCTGATTTAGCACCTCTCTCTCTCTTTTTTTTTTTTTTTTCATATCAGCAGACCTATCATGTCATTTGGGAATGAAAGCATCTTAGAGGTGTCAAGTAGTGCTTTTCCTTAGTTGTAAAGCCTTATATGAATGGGCACCTAACAACCAGCAGAATGTTATTTAAAGTACTTTGACAAATTTGTGCCCAGTGATGTTGCTATTTGGAAATATAGATTATTTTAACAAGCGTAATGGCGTTAGAATTATGGTATGTATACTCTGACAGAATACATTTGCAGAGTTTACTTCTTTTAACTAATAAATGTTGAGTCATCTGTACTATAATCTATACAAAAAGAATCTAAAACATTTATCACCATGTGTAAGTTTTCATAACTTGAATTGGATATAGCACAGATGCTTAAGTCCAAAATCCAATTTTCATTACAGGATTCATTATTACTTATAACTTGACTGATAACCAGAATTTGCTTTCTACAATGGGAATAAAAGCTGTTGTCCAGGAGAGGGGGTAGGGGGGAGAGATTGCAAAGCGACAAGAAGGAACTTTTGTGGAGTGATGAAAATGTACACTTAAATTGAATTTTAATGTAATTCTGCCTTAATAAGCAGATTTTTCAATGCTATTGTGCTTGTGAGACAGGGCTTTGGGTGATATGAAAGCACGTGTACTGATTCAGTATTGTGTAAATTAGATGGCTAACGTAATAGGAAAGAGAGGTTATTGATAACTTTAGGAGAAATGAGACTAGATTCAGATGCTGAAATAGCTCAGTGATACTGGGTTTTGTAGCTAAACATATAATTTTTAAATAAGCACATAAAAATCTTTGTTACTGAAATAACTTCATACATGTGTGTATGCAGTTTATCAGATGTATGCAGTGTATACATTTATCAAAAATCATTGAATAGTACACTTAAGATTTGTGTATTTCCCTCTATGTAAATTTTACCTGGAGAGAGAAGTATTCACATCTATGCTAATATGTTTAGGGGTGAAGTATACTGATGTTGACCATTCTGCCACTTATTTTGAAATGAACAGAAAATAAGATGAATTGATGGGTGGATAGATAATGTGATAAGGCAAGAACTGTTCATTGTAGAATCTAGGTGGTGAGTGCAATTCTTTCAGCTTTCCATGTTTGACATTTTTCATAGCAAAGCTAGAGGGAAATAGTTTTAAGACAGACTCAACCTACTGTGACACTGAGAACTTTCTAAACATTCTACTGTTTATTTTTCTGCCCTCCTTTCAGGTTATTTTTACTCAGTCAACTTTTTTATAAGACTTTTTCCACTCTTGTAATGAAATTGTTCTAGACTCAAAGTTTTATTGACCTTAAAAGTATATTCCTCTTTAAAGAAATAGACTCAGAAACATTTTTAAAACAGTTGACATATTTATGCTTTTTTGAGTAATATTTCATACCAGTAGCATAAAACTTTGTATCAGTGAAATTCTTAGAAAAAGTAGAAATGTTCAAATTTAAAATATATGGTTATCAGCCTAATTTTTAGATGTAAGCTGATTGCCAAATGAATTATGCAAAAATTAAAGTAAAATACTATTCTGAAGGCAGGGCTTGATTACTTTCTAGTAAATTTATCATTGTGAAAGTTTGGACCAAGGCCTAAGAAAATAAATCTTATATAGTAAACAAAATTGAGATTAAAGAGAGAGTAAAAATTGTATATCATCTTATTACCAAATGCAGGTTGACTATTCAGGAGTGTTGCTGAGAGTAAAACATGGTTTCGGGAGGGGCCAGTCTGTAGTGGAAGGACCAGGTGTTAGAGACCTGGGTTCTAGGACTCCCTCTTCTGCTCATTGCTATGGCCCCAGGATCATTTAACCCCAATGAGCCTCTGCTTTTTCAAATATCAAAATACAAAAACACTTGTCTATAGAACAGGGTTATTGTGGAATCACATAAGACAAGAAGTATAAAAACACTTCGGAAATTATGAAGTGTTATACACATACAAGTATTAAAATAATTTTCATTTTGACTTTAAGGAAACAGCACTATAAAATTGTCTTCTGTGGTTACATGTTTCTCATTATAGTAGTTTATTTTCAGTTCTTCAGAATTTGCTCAGAAAAAAAAATTTAATCGAATATATTTTATTGTGTCTTTTCATACAAAGCACTCAGCAAAGTGCAGCCTGGAATACAAAAGTGAATATGATGCATACAGTCCTACCATTAAATAAATCACCCTCTCTTGGTATTGAACTGCAGATATCAGTTGTACACATCTGTGACATGAGATGTGGTTCTCTGGTTGTACCCAAAGAAAGAAATAACAGAACTGGAGGAGGTGTCCGTAGAAGGTGTTAAAATCATCAAGGGTGAAAGAAGATTTTGAGGTCAGACCAAAAGTACGTGTTTTTTCAATATGAAAAGACAAAGGAGAAATGGAATAAAAACTAATTTTCATAGCTAGTTACAGAAACTTTAAATTAGGGGTACTTTTCAGAGCTTGACATAGGCAACTTGAGTACAGCTGTGGAAATGCTTCCTTTCATGATTGAAAACCTACAGAATTAATCACATTTGGGTACAAGATAAGACTATAAATCAGTTCAGAAAAGGTGACAGGTTCAAGGAAACTAAATAGACCTGTTAACCTGGTGGGTCTTGCCTACTAGAGACACAGGCTAATAGATGCCTTTGAGCTTCTCAGCAAAGCATCCACTGGGTCTGTCAGAGCAGATTAGACCCCAAGTGGGGGTGTTTAATTCCTGCTCATCCCCCTCTTCTCTCAGGCTGTCCCAGAGACTCCCTCTGCAGACTGTTTCTGTGCCACTTTATTTTCACCTCTTCTGTGCCATTTGCTGCAGGGTATAGTATGCCCGCTTCACGTACCAGCCTGAGAGCCCCTTCCTCAAGCCCAGGGCTCATTCGTGTTTTCCCTGAAGCCTCTGCCTCGCACCTGGCAAAAAGCAGGAACGTTTGATAAAGGTTTTGGTTATTGTCTGACTCAATAGGGTTCAAGTTCTTTTCTAACCTCCATATCTGTACATAACCACACGTCGCTTCTGGTTGAAGGCTCCCCCTTTATTTCCTAGTCCGGCCAGTTAGTGTAGTAGGTCAGGAAGAGCATAGAATTCAGATCCAAACCCCCTGGAGTTGAGTCCTGCCTTTACCACTTCTAGTCGTGACCTTCCTTAACCTCTCTGAACCTCAATTCCATATCCATATCTGTTTCTCTTACTGTGTGGTCCTGAGGACATACATGTCTGGCACATAACAAACACTCAAGACTTGGGAGCTGACTATTACTGTTTCTTTAGTACTTAATTAATTCACTGCATACTTGTAGGTGTTATAAAAGGAATCAAATATAGACCTACCTTAAAGTCCTCACAGCACAGAAACAGAGTGAACAAGTGCACGCATAGGGTAACTCATGGAGAGTGCTGTTGGGGCAGGAATTGCACGGAGCTTCAGGAGTTCACAGACCAACAGATGATATGTCCCTTGTCTGGTACAACCACAATTGCTTCCCAGCGGTTAGATTTGCCATCTTAGTATTCGCTAGAAACAAGGTTGTTTTATTTTAATCTTATAGTATTAATAAACTGCTGTCTAGATTATATATCACATAAGCAATGCTGGATAGAGACAGTAGAGATAAAGTAGGATTCCACTAAGATAACTGAGTGAAAATGATAATTAGTTTTCTGTGCTATCTGTTGAATTTTTTTAATATAGAAAAAAACACATCTCATTAGTATTTTTGTTATTGCAGTTTCTTTTGGGGAGGGTAGGTAATTAGGTTTATTTATTGATTTATTTTTTAATGGAGATACTGGAGATTGAATCCAGGACCTCGTTCATGCTAAGCATGTGCTCTACCACTGAGCTACACCCTCTCCCCGTATTGCAGTTTCTTAAATCCAGAAGTTTAGAACTAGATTTAGTAACTATAAATCTGGCATCATTTAATTCTACTGTTGGTAATGTTGCTGGGGTTAGGTGTTAAGTGGGATATTTGGGACTAATTTCTTCACATCATCTCTTGCTTTCCAAGGCTTTCAATAAGGGATGATGAGAGAGCTGGCTTTAAACTAATTTCCAGATTTTGTTCCTACTCAGAACAAAAGTCCTGAGAAGAGCAGATAGAAGGAAGTGGATTAGGTTAATACCTTTTCAAGAACAGCAGGGGAAATGAGGACTGGTTTCTGCCTTGTACCTTTTTAATCTCACTTAATATCCACTTAATGTTTCCAGTGAAAGAATGCCAATAGCCTGGTAGGTGTAATTACTCACAATTTAAAAGTATCCACAGTCCCGTCAACAGATAAATGATCAAACTGTGCTGCATTCATGTCCTGCAATACTACTCAAGAATAAAAAGGATTAAACTATTGATACATACAACAACCTGGATGAATCTCCAGAGAATTGTGCTGAGTCAAAAAAGCCAGCCTCCAAAGGTTACATACTGTATTGTTTCATTTATAGAGCATCCTTGAAATAACAAAATTATGGAAATGGAGAACAGATTATAGTTGCCAGTGGTTAGGAGGAGGAAGGGTAGGAGTGAAATGATTGTAGCTATAAAAGGACAACGTGAAGGATCCTTGGGGTGATGGAAATATTCTGTAGCTTCTCTGTATCAATGTCAGTGCCCCATCTGTGATATATTACAGTTCTACAAGATGTTACCCTTGGGGGAAACTGGGTGAAGGGTACATGAGATCTTCCTGTGTTATTTCTTAAAACTGCATGTGAATCTATAATTATCTCAAAATAAAAAGTGAAATTTTAAAAAAATTAGCTACATAATTCCCATGTGGATAACCACTTGATTTGTGGCTTAAGCCCCAAATTTTTGACATAAATAATACTGCAAAAAAATCAGTTGCTTATGTAGCAACATTTTGTTTCCATTGTAGAAGCCTTGGAACATATGGACAAAAACAGAATGAAGTATAATTAGGAAAACAAACTTAACTACTATTAGCCTTTTGGTATATTTCATTCTTTGGGGGTTTTTTCTGAATTTGTATATATATATTTTTTTCAGTTATGATTGGGAATGTACAATTTATGTGGTTTTGTATTCTGCTTTCTCAAATTTTGTATCATGCAACTTTCTCTGTCTTTAAAATTCTTCAAAAACAAATTTCATCTGGCTATATATTCCATAATATGGATGCTCTATAATGTATGTAATCATTCTCTAATAATTAAATCTTTTTTCCATTTTATATGATAAATATCCTTATACATAAATCTTTTTCTGCATTACTTATTTTTTCCTTAATGTAGGTTTTTGTAAATGGAGCTGAATCATGAGCATTTTTAAAACTCTTTGATACATATATGTTACCAGATTGCTTTCTGTAAAAGTGGTACTAATTTACATTCTTACCAATAAGTGCATGTGAATGGATGAGATTCAAGACCAGAAGTAACTGGGAACCCTATAGAGTTCCAGAGCAGAAAGATTCAAGATTTTTATCTTCATATAAAGCAGGGTTTCTCCACCTCAGCACTATTGACATTTTGGGCTACATAATTCTCTCTTGTTGAGGGGCTGTCTTTGGCATTGTAGGATGTTTAATGGGGTCCCAGGCTTCCACCCACTAGATGACAGTAGCACAATCCATCCCCCTACTCCAGCCACCACCAGAGTTGTGACAACCAAAAATGTCTCTAGACATTGCCAAATGTCCCTGGAAGGGAGGGGGGGAGCAGGGTGCCAAATTGCTGCTGGTTGAAAACTACAGATCCAGGACTTAGATATGCAATGATTAGGCACTTATTGTTAGAATATCTCTATGTACACTATGTTCTGAAGCCTAGCCTCTCAGGGTTCTCTTTTTTGTCTGGCATATGTATGTGCATATTGCCTGCTGAGTAAAATAGGCTAGTCATTTTTTTAAGGCTAAGTGACTTTGTTACTACTCAGTATGTATCCTTCCCTGCTGATACCTCTCTGGGTTCCTGATTATTAGAGGAAATCTAAAGAAAATGACCATGCTACCATTTACTTTGCCCCACAAAAATGGTTTCCTCTAATACCTAATATGGTATTTGGAAGTGTCAGTCAGTATACTTACCCCTTCTCTCTGTCTTCTGAATAAAAAGGGACTAATAGACTGAGAACAACTTGGTTCCCTTGACTTTGTATGTAAAGGAAGGAGACAGAATGGATTGAGATTTTTTGCTAACTTAAGTTTAAGCCTGAAAAATCCTAAGAAGCCTGTTTTACACAGCGGGAGCTCCCAGTTGAAGGTTTGTCCCTCAGATCTACAGCTGGCTTTATCTTCCGTTCCTGATGGAATGCACCTGTGTTATTTCTGTAATATTTCAAAACGTCATGGGGTCATGCAACCCACACTCTCTTTCTGATGTATAATCTGCACCCAGATCTTCTAGTAGCTCAACTATAGTTGATGAATTTCCTTAATTCAAGTAAGACAGTTTACTTTAAAATGGATTTGACCTTGAAATTCAGTTTACTGTGAAAACAGGAGCACACAAATACATTGTTCAGAACATAAACCCACTGCAGATACTCTATCCTTAAGTGATATGACACTCATTTAAGTCTATTTTTCAGTAAAGACATCAGCCTTTTCTGTTATGTTCTGTTAGTTAGCCATAGTTCTGAAGTGTAAGGCTAGTTTGACACTGACTTTCTCTACCAGCTGTTTCTTTTCTGTTTGTTCCCCTCAGGAGCAGTCTCACAGGTGCTGGATAGCCTGGAAGAAATTCACGCACTTACAGACTGCAGTGAAAAGGACTTAGATTTTCTACACAGTGTTTTCCAGGATCAGCATCTTCACACACTACTAGATGTAAGTGTTTCTTTTTATTAAGTTTTTTGGTAAACTGAGTATTTATCATAACTTTTTACTTTACATGAATATCCAAATGTCCATCATAGCAGTCCTTTTTCTGTTGTCTTAAGTCTGAGAAATGTGGGAAATCACCCATCACTCATAACTGAAATAGAATATTGTACAGTACAAATACAATATAGCCTAGCAAGTCACAGTGGAAAAAATTATATATTTTATATAAGAATCCATTGATCTCAGCTGTGATTACTACTCTTTATTGCTTTTAAACATTGTTTTAAGGGGAAGGGTAAAATTCAGTGGTAGAGTGCATACCTAGCATGCACAACGTCCTGGTTCAATCCCCAGTAGCTCCATTAAAAATAAATAAACCTAATCCCCCCTCCCCCCCAAAAAAAATCAAACCAAAAAAAAGGTAATAAAGTAAACAATGTTTTAAAGCATTACACCTAAAGCATGAGTATAGGAGAGAGAAAAGTAAATAAGATATTGTACAATGGACTATATTTACACACATATTTCATATTTAACATTACTGGTTTTCGTAGACTCGGTTTCTTCTCCTTAAAACGTTAGACTGTAGTCCCTCATTCAATATGACAGGCTCCACTGACAGCAGATTCGATACAAAGAAAAATCGGAAGCTGACAGTTCACGTCTGCCTTGATTTCAGTCAAATTTTAAGTAAAATACCTTTCTTAGAGAACTTGGTTAACTTCAGCAATGAAAGCTTTCTTAATACATATTAGTCTTTTTTACAAGAAAAATCTGTCCTTAATAAGAGAATGGTATTTACTCTGGAGTGCTTAGAACTTTTTGGTGCTAATTCTGATTAAGCCACCATATGATGCAGATTAAAGCAAAGTTTTCCAGAATGTATTCTACAGAACATTACTCTGGGAGATGGTGATGGATATTGCCATTCAGGAAGGGGGAGTAGATCTTAAATTTGTTGATTAATTTATTTATTGACCAAATAAGTTTGGGAAATGCTGCATTCTTTATTCCATTTATACAATAGTGTTTCTCAAATTCCTTTGGGCACAGAACTTTTATTCACAATCTTGTCGAATTGATAAAGACCAGTTAAGGAAAAGCTAAGAGTGTCACAGTGTGTTTCTGCTTCACACTAAGTGCAGTCATAGGTATGTAACAGTTGCTTCCATCCATAGACTTAGTCAAATCAAATTAATTATTATTTTAAAAATTTAATTTGGCTTTTTAATTTAGTGTATGTATTAATTCAGGACTAACTGCTACAGCATGAAATCCTAAAATTTGAGTGGCTCAACAGAATAGAAGTATATTTCTTGCTCACACCACAGTCTAATGAAGATAACTGGAGTTGGGGAGGGTACAAGGAGAGTCTCTTCCACACAGTCATTCAGGAATCCAGTCCTCTTCCACTGTGTGCTTCTGCCATCTCCCAAAGCTTTGGAATTTTGCACTGCATCCTTTGCACCCAGCCAGCAGAATGGAGAAAGTGGAGAATTTTGCAGGGTCAAGGTTGGACGTGGGCTATATCACTTTTGCCCATATCCCGTTGGCAAGTACTAGTTGTATGCCTACCTAGCTGCAAGAGAGCTAGGAACCATAGTTTTTAAATGTGCTCAGTGAAATAAGCCAGACAGAGAAAGACAAATACTGCATGGTTTGACTTCTCTGTGTAATCTTACAAGAAGTCAAACTCAGAAACAAAATGGAATGATGATTGCCCCAGGCTGGGAGGTGGGGGGAATGGGAAGAGGTTAGGAAAGGGGCGGAGAATTTCAGTCTTAAGATAAATAAAGTCTGAGGGGCTAATGTATACTGTGGTGACTGTAGCTGATAACACTATATTTTATAATTGAAATTGACTAAGAGAATAGAACTTAGTTATTCTCATTTTTTAAAAGATAAATATGTGATGTGATGGATGTGTTAATTAACTTGATTGTAAGAATCCTTTCACAGTGTGTACATTTATCAAATCCTCACATTGTACACTTTAAATATGTTCCAGTTGTATTTGTCAGTTATACCTCAGTAAAGCTAGAAAATGTGCTCAGGAGAACGCGGAAATGGGTTTTCTCTTTAGTGTAATTTATCTTAAGTAATTTGAGGACATTTCAGATTAAGTTATTTCAAATAACTTGTTACTTTCCTTGGACACCAAAAAGCCCTTGAAATTTATTCTATTTTGTGGATCGCTCCTAGCATTCCACTTTCTTCTCCTCCGTCATCATCCTCATTATTGTTATTGTTAACATGTTATTTGAATTAGAGTTTGATCTCTTCATTGGCTCTTTAAATGTCTGTTGTTCTTTGTCATTGTTTCATATGATGCAGCAAGTTTTCACAGTTGTGAACTTCCCACAGAAGTCATACCCTTTACTAGGATTAGTAAGTGGGATATTTGAAAGTCACTACAGCACAGCATGGAGATTTGGTTTATTTCAGTGTAGTCAGCAGTTAAGTCATTGCTAAGATTTCCTGACCCTCTTTAGATCAAGGACTTTTTGTCATCATTTAAAGACTTAGAGAGGCCCACATTGGTTTTCAAAGTTGGGTTTTTCTTACCTAATGTAACGAGGTGTCTGAGCATACCAAACTTTAGACTGCAGGGGAAGTACAGGAACGTTGCTAGTTTCTACAGGGAGGGGCAGATATTAAGACACAGGCTGGACCTTGGAACTGAGCCGGGCCACCATTTACTGTTCAATGCTAAACTTCTCAGACCTCACTCAAAACATTTATTTTAAATAGCTGCAGCATTCTTGGGTAGACACTGTCAGCATCAGAAGAGACTCATAGATTTTAGTGAGGAAATTGTGTTCAATGTTCCCTTTGGATTTTTATGAATTATAAACTTAAAGAAGTGCTTGTACTGTCAGCATCTGCCCTGTCAATGCATCTCGATTTGAAAAGGGGCTGGCGGACTGAAAATGAGCTGTGCCCAGTAAAAAGGCAGCATGTCTACAGAATTTTATAGGCAGGCACTACACGTGAACCCCAGAACTCTCCTGAAATAACTGGACTATAAGGCCAGCCCTGGGCAGTGTTGGGATGCATTTGGTTCTGAAAATCCAAACTGAGCCATTTTTCAGTGAAAGCTTAATCACCATGAATGACATAAGCCATCATTAGACTATGCCCTCATGATCTACGGCCCTTAAAGCTTAAGCTCTTGTTTCAGAGTTACCAGGCTACATTTCAGTAATGTGATCCATGAAGTATTCAAGTGGCTGCCATTTAGAGAAATCTAACCATTTTTAAAAAGTTAAATCTTTAAATGCTTATGGTATGCATAAAAAAGGGATCATTTCATCATTCTAAGTGAAGTAAGCCAGAAAGAGAAAGAAAAATATACCATATAATATCACTCATATGTGGAATCTAAAAAAAGAAAGAAGACACTAATAAACTCATCTACAAAATAGAAACAGACTCGCAGATATAGTAAACAATCTTATGGTTACCAGAGGGAAGGGGGTGGGTAGGGATAAATTTGGGAGTCTGAGATTTGCAAACATTAACTACTATATATAAAAATAGATTTTAAAAGTTTCTTCTGTATAGCACGGGGAACTATATTCGGGATCTTGTAATAACCTTTAATGAAAAAGAATATGAAAATGAATATATGTGAATATATGCACATATATGCATGACTGGGACATTATGCTGTACACCAGAGATTGACACATTGTAACTGACTATGCTTCAATTTTTTTTTAATCACAATAAAAAAAATTCACAATGTGATATATAAAGATATAAATACATTAAAAAGATCATGGTATGGCCAACTCTTGAGAAGAAGCTTTTCAAACTTTGACCATTCATTTTTCTTTCTTCTGATGTTCCATATCCCATGCTTGGATTTGGATTGTTTTGTTTTGCAGAATCAATGTTGGCTCCTTTATAGGATTCCAAATAGTGACACCTAGTGGCCTAGCTTTGTGGCCCATGGCTTGACTGTTACTTAATCTCACTGAGCCACTTCATGAAATATCTTTATTATATTTAAATAATTCCTGTTAATTCATTAACGCTCAAAATTGATAAATTTAAGGCCATAATTTTTAACCTGACCTAAAGAATCAGGATTAAGGTCCTTCGGAAGACAAAAGATTATGTAGTATTTTATTTTTTCTAGTCATGCCTTTAAAATAGTAACAAGCTCAAAATTCAAAGAAATGTTACTAGAATTTCTCTGGAAGAAACAAAACATCTGTCATATTGAAAGAATTTACATTAAAACAAAAAGAGAAAATCTGTGGTTTCACTGAGAGAGGAAATGCTTTCTGATTTAAATTCTAATAATCTGTAGTTAAAATCTAGTAATCTGTAGTTAGAAGTAGATCCAGAATGTCTAAATATTTGCTACTCAACCAGCACTGCCTGGCACACACATGCTGCTTCTCATTTTGTGGGAAGAAATAAAGAGGCTTGAGGAGGAACTGTGCTTGGTCCAGCTTGTTCCAATATGTCTGCTTTCAGAAATTAAAAGCACTGGTACAGAGATGGTCTTGTATATGAAAAATATAGATCAATTTTAATAAAGTACAACTTGGCCTGTGTATTAGTTTGCTAAGGCTGACACAAACTGGGTAGCTTAAGATGACAAATTATTCTCTCACAGTTCTGGAGGCTAGAAGTCTTAAATCAAGGTGTCAGCAGAGGCATGCTCCCTCCAAGTCTCCAGGAAGAATCTCTCCTTGCCTCTTGTAGTTAGTTGCCTACACCTTGGCATTCCTTGGTTTGTAGCTGCATCACTCCAGGCTCTGACTCCATCTTCACGTGGCCTTTTCTTCTGTATGTGTGTGATTCTATGTCTTCACATGGCCTTCTTATAAGGACACCAGTCATTGGATTTAGGGCCCACTCTAATCCATTGTGACCTCATCTTAACTAATTATATCTGCAAAGACATGATTTACAAATAAGGTCACATTCTGAGGTTCTGGGTACACATGAGTTTTGAGGGGACAATATTCAGCCCAGTACAGCATGGAAAACTGATTTTGCCCTGAATTGATTTTTTTTTCAAGTAAGAATGTGAATTACAAAAATCAGATATAAAATAAGGAAATGTTACCCCATCATTCATTAATTAGACTTTCTTGGAACTGGTATTAAAGTGTAATTATGTCTTTTAATAATATTTTGAATCAGTCTTGGAACTTGTATGTGATACATTGGATGGTTAGATGATGTTAGTGTTTTTGATGGACTGAAAAATCAAGAGTTTTTCCAGATAAAAAGTGTTTTGCAAATGTTACTTGGTGGTGATTCTCAGTGTTATTAATTTCTGGTAGAAATTTTCCTATTACAGAATTAATGTTTATTTTGTAAACCAACAATGTTATAAAACATTGTTAAATTACACATTTATCTCTGCCAAACTTTGATGACTAAGTTTTAAAGTCACCCACCATCTGTCATACCTCTGAGCAGCTGTTAGCATTTGTTACAGACTGCGGTTTCCATGATAAATGTGATGCCCCTCTTAATTAAGATTATTTTTGTGAGAAATCCTAAAAAATAATTGGTGATTAGATTAATAAAGTAAAACTAACTGCAATAGCAACTTAATTTAGCAGTTTTTGTATTAATTCATAAGTGTTTTATAATAGAATATTTTAAAATATTGCATTAAAAGTTAGTTGATGTCTTTAATCCTCCATATTTTATATTATTGACACATTTATTATCATTTTTTGCATTTTAGGGAGAGTTAGAGAGTTTTTCTATCTGACCTGGAGTTAACACTGGAAAACTACAACTCTTAATTTACTATTTTGCTTTTTTTAAGATGATATTAAATTAGTAATCACATTTGGGAATAGCTTATTTTTAGGAATCAGAAGTTTTTATTTTAGAAAGTTTATTTTAGAAATCAGAAGGGAACTTGATGCTTTTAAGCAATTTGGAGTCTGAGAAGTAAGTTGATACAGTGTTAAGTCTGGATGTTTAAACAGACTGATGAGTCAGGAAATGCCAAAGCTAAGTTTCCCATGAATTTGCAGTCCAGTCGATTTGCACTTAAATGTCTGGAATAATAAAGCCTGTTTGAGGACTTTGAGAGGCTGAACTACTGATACCTTCTCAGGATCCCATCTGGTCTCTAAGAGTGAACTTAAGCAAGTATGAAGCCAGCTGGGTAGTAGGGCAGTGGTGGTGGCCCTTGTGCTACCTGCCTCCTGGAGCTGGAGATTAAAGTGCACTGAAGCTTGCTTTGGATATAGGAGTCTCTCATTCCACTGTTTCTAATTGGATGGACAAAAACTGCCATACTGTTTCCATCTGCATATCAGTGTATTATACTCTGTATATATATGTATTAGGGTCAATAGAGAAGCATCACATGAAACAAGATTCCTGAAGTAAAAAGAGCTAGAAATATTCTATGTCCTAAATATGAAAAGTAGTTTTTCTTCATTTTTAATGTAGATACCAGTAAACTTAAGAAAAAGCTACTAAGAATGTGGTCATTTGTTAAGCAGCAATAGAAAACTAATACAACCAGAAACAAAGCAAAGATTGTCCACTCTCACCATTTCCATTCAGCATTGTTTTGGAAGTTCTGGCCAGTGCAATAAAGCAAGAAAAAGAAATTCTGGACATGCAGACTAGAAAAGAAGAAGTAAAACTTTCTTCTCACAAAGATATATTCTCGTATGTAGAAAACCCTAAGGAATCAACAAAAAATCTACTAGAACTAATAGGCAAGTTTAGCAAGATTGCAGGATACAAGATCAACATACAAAAATTAACTGTACTATTATATACAAACAACGAATAATGAAAAAATAAAATTTTTAAATATTTACAGTACCATCGAAAAGAATAAAATAATTTAATCAGAAAAGTATAGGACTCATGCACTGAAAATTACAGCTGTTAATGAAAGAAAGTAAAGAAGATCTTAAAAAAAAATGGAGAGATTTTGTTGGATTGGAGGACTCAGTATTGTTAAGATGACAGTTTTCTCCATATTGATTATTTAGATTCAGTGCAATCCTTAATCAATATCCCAGCAGAATTTTTTAATAGAAGTTGACAAGCTGATCCTAAAATTTATATGCAAATACCAAAACAATTTTGTAAAAAGAACAAAGCTGGAGAACTGATTTCAAAGCTTGTTGTAATGAAAATAGTCTGGTATTGGTGTAAGGATAGATAAAAGAATGAGTGGAACAGAACAGGACAGAGTTCAGAAATAAACCCTCACATTCTTTGCCATTTGCTTTTCAGCAAAGGTACAAGGGCGATTCATTCAATGGGGAAAGGATAGTGCTTTTTTTTAAACGTGGTGCTGGAGCAATTAAATTTCCATATGCAAAGAGGTAAACTTAGACCCTTACCTCATACCATGCACAGAAATTTCCTCAAGATGAATTACAGATCCGCTGTACGATTAAAACTTTTAAAAGGAAATATAGGAGTAAATCTTCACTACCTTGGTTTAGGCAAAGAATTCTAAGATACAATACAAGAGAGCATTTGAGGATAAAGGAAATGGTCTAAAACTGGATTGAGATGATGGTTGTACAGCTGTATGAATTTACTGAAAGTCATCCAACTGTACACTTACAATGGGTAAATTGTGCAGTTTTTAAATGATACCTCTGTAAAGCTTTTAAAAATGAAAAAATGAGAATATATCTCTTTATTTTAAAAAAATCTGTGTTACCCTTTTGACATGTTTTAAGGTAAAGCACTATTGGAAGGTCCTTCCATGTGTAAGGACTATAGTGTACTGCGGGTCCCAAAATGTCATTTGTAATCCATTGTTCCTACTGTGACAGCACTTTCCAGTGTCTCCTGGCATTGTCCCTGTGTCCTAACACCAATCCAGCAAAGCCAAGCCGCCCACCCTCTGCAGTGCCCAGAGCCCGCCAAAGGGATCATCCCAATAGGTTTCGCTGGGTCATGACTCGGATTTCTGCATCTCAACATTTAGCTTTATGGCTAAGAATGTACCATTTCTTGACTTTAAAATGCTGAATTTGTTTTTCTCTCCCAAGAACTGTTTCACTAACCAGTGTGTAGTTGTGACTTGGGAAAGAAGTCCGCATTGTCCTTTTTAAGAACATTATGAATTACATAATTTTATGTATTTTTCAATAAGGGAGGGGGCGCCTTCTCAGAGCATCATGTTTTAGTTTATTCTTTTAGTTCATTTTTTTCTGTATTCAAATACATGGCCATTTCCCAAACTTCACAGCTTTTTGGCAGATTTTATGTGACATAATGTCAATTTTTTGGTCTCTTTACTGTGGTAAAGTATACATAACATAAAATTTACCACTTGAAGCATTTTTAAGTGCACTATTTAGTAGAATTCAGTATATTCACCACTATCCAGAGATCCAGAACTTTTTCCAGCTTCTCCCACTGAAACTCTGTACCCATTAAACAGCCACTTACCATTTTCCCCTCTCCCTAGCCCCTGGCAGCCACCATTCTACTTTCTGTCTCAATGAATTTGACTACTGTAGGCACTTCATATAAGTAGACTCATACTGTATTTGTTCTTTTGTGACTAGCTTGTTTCACCTAATGTAATGTCCTCAAGGTTCAGCCATGTTGTAGTATGTGTCAGAATTTCCTTCCTTTCAAAGACCGGAAAATAGTTCATGTTATATATATACCACATTTTGCTTATCCATTCATCCAATATCAATTATTTGTGGACAGTTATATACTAGGAAAAGCTAAATTCTCCAAATGCAGCTGTCTAGTAGTAGGGAATTCAGCCTTAGTTCTATCCCCTTAGTTCAGTCCCCAGTTGCTCCATCCTGTCTCCAAGTTAGCTCCTGCATCGTACATCTTTGTGAAAAGAATATGTGACTTTCACTGAAAGTATGATTAACTACAGGAGTCCCTCACATTCCCTTATTTGTTCAGATGAATTACTTCTGAAAACAGGGGCTGGAATTTACTCTAAAATATCAAGAATCAGCTTGTCCCCAGTATCAGTGTTTCCCACTGCGTGCCCTTCTCTTTTTATAGCACCATGGCCAACTTCACCAGAAGGCAAAGGAATGTTCTAAAAGCCTTCCAAGTGCAACAAGCACTGATTCTTCTTCATGCTATTCTCAAGGAAAGGGGGGGAGGTTTCCCCCAGGAAGGAATGTGATATGCTCAGCTGAAGAATATTCGATGGGCTGGCTTGCAGCACTCACAATCCAAGAACATAGCCGCTTTCTTCTCTCTGTGGTCCTTCAAACATTATCTCATAAAACCACTTCTGCCAGTGTCTTTGCTTTGTTCTCTTTTACCTTTCTACAGTAGAAATTTGTTTTTGCTACCACCACTTGTACAAATCTTTGGTGTTTACCTATACAAAATCAGTCACATCAAAAGTCAAAATGTAGTGTATTGCCTCAGTAATTAAATAGACGATTATATGACACTCCTAATAAAAAATGGTTTAAAGCAGCAGATTAATAATAGGATATTCATTTAATGTAAAGATCATTTAATTATTACCATAGCTGCTTCAGAAGAGCACATTAGAAAATGCGGTTTTAACACTTTTAAAAATGTTTTTAGTGGAGTTTTATGGAAAAGAAACTCTTATCATAGTGAAAGGTCTCACGTTTGGGCAAACTCTTGGATCTAGTATTAAAAAATGCCCTATTTCAGAAGGTTTAATTAAAAGCAGAATACAGCCTGCCTGTACCATCTGACTGGTTGTTTTTCCTCATGCTTTCTTCTTGCTTACTCAAGAATAGACATGATTTGTTTCTTACAAGGCTTAATTTTAGGGTCATTTGCCAACCGAAAAAGGCCTAGAGAACAGTCAAGTTAGGTCATGTGAGGCCAGCGTTTGAGTTTCTCAGAAAGAGCTGCCAACTGACCAGAAATCCACCACAGTGGCCTATATTGTTAGGCCACCGAAAGACTTTTTAGATTGAACTAGGAGGTCAAGCAAGTCTAAATTTCTTGGATTCAAAAATAAATCCCTGTAAGAGTGATGTTCTAATGGGACTGAAACAAAAGCAGCTCTGTATACAGACAAATCAAACCTAAACCAAACCAGAGCCTTCTTAGGGATACTTTTGCTGTCAGGATCCAACATATTTGCAAACCTTTCAGGAAATCTTGAAATGGCCCAGATACACTTATTTTTCAATTTCCTGTTTGCCATCAGAAGAAAACCTTCATAATGGATTTAGTTAAAGAAGCATGTTGCTAGGCCATCTGGGCCCCTTGTAAAGATACATACCCCATTGTGATTTTCTAGAACATGATCTAAGCTAAATTTCACTACTATACTATTCGACTCAAGCTTTCCTGGGACATCTAACTCAAGGGCTTCCAGCAACATTCTTACTGGCCACTGAGTATACAGTCCATCTGATGTCCTTTTTGTAACTTGAGTTACCAAGCAAAAACTGGGCCATAGTATTGGTAGCAGCCCAGAACCTCTCTCCAGGGAAAATCTAAATTCCAGGCTGGGACTCCTGCTACTTTATTACCGTCACTAGATTTGTGGATTTGATACTTTTTTTTTTATGTAAGAAACAAGTTTAGTTTAAGATTTATACAATTTAGCTATTTACATGTTTTCTGAACTTTTAGAGGGAAAGTTAGCACACAGTACAAATTGTGAAGGATAAGTTACAAATAATGAAAGCATACTCTTCAAATGAATGAAGTACATTATCTCTGTGCAGATGGAGGATTATCTGTGTGACTAATCTTTGAGTGCTCTCTTTAATTATTTTTTTAATTGAATTGATTTTTTTAAAGTTTTATAGAACGTAAATTTTTAGAGAAGACAAATTTTAGTGCTGACAGAATAGGCAATTTTTAATCCCATAAAAGAATAATGCCTTCAGTGTAAATCAAAATCCCAATGATGCATAATCGTTCTCAGATTTGTAAGATGGACAGATTATATAAGTTCTTCCCAAAGTTTAATTGCACCTTCTTACATCTTTGAAAATGCCATTTTAAATTTTGGGACTTGTTTCTTTCACACTTAACGTTTCCCATCACACAATCTTTGGACCACTGTTATATTGCTCTTCTCCATGTTTGTACTGTGTCATGTTTAATGACACCAAAGATCTTTGAAAGGACTTTTCATATTTTTAACCTAAAGATAGTGAGTTTATATGTAAACTTGAGCAGGAAAAATTGATTTTTAGATCTCAAAAGATTTTCTCTAATCTTTACTCCAGAAAATCTGCTCCAGTGCAGTAGCTGAATATCAGTTCCTTATATTTTAGTATTAAATCACCTTTCCTTCGTATTTTTCCAGATTTCAAATGTATTTTTAAAAATACTGTAGGATATCAGTGGCTGACCTGGGTTCACTGAGAAGATGTGACATTGGAACTTTATTCCTAATAACCCAGCTTCTTCACAGAAACTATAAAGTTAGTTCTTAGTAAGATAATCTATGTTCCCATGACAAGTCATTTCAGTCCCTATTATTTACAGATACATTACATTACGTACTTTGCAGCTAAATATTTGATTCTTGGAAACTTTAATTCTTTTCCAGCAGGGAGCTTCTTTGGTATCTTTGGCATATTTAAATGGTAGGATGGTGGTTGCTAATTTAGTTCCGTGTTCCGAGCAACTCGACAACAAACCCATTCATTATTTGTCTCGTGTCTATAGCCTAGTTGCAAAAGTTACAGTCTTTCTCAGCTAATGTACATTCTGGCCCTTAGATTTGATTTTCTCTGTGCAAGAAAGTTAGTGGGACACATAAACCAGTGCTAGTAGGTTCTCCGCCAACCATTCCATTTTAAAGGTTGATATTGTTAAATGCTGCATATAAACTCTGAGCTGGACAAAGACTTCTATAGGAGGACTAGAAATCAGAAGAGAGTGCAATATAATGGAGTATGGTTAAAAAAAACTTGATTTAGTGTTTTAAATGTAAATAAGAAACGACACATTAACGGATTCCATCGTCTTTATGTTTGAAAGTACAGTCTCAGACTAGTTGAATTCAATATTACCACCAACTTTTATTCTGCTTTGCTTAAAACAACCCATCTCAAATATAGAATGTGGCCTCTTAACAGAACTGTGCTTTTATCTTCCTTAAGACAGAAAGATGAAGCGTGTCCGTGTAGCTGTGTGGGGTCATTATCTAACCCAGCGCCAGAGACTGGCAGTGAGCATGCCTGTCTGTGAGTGAGACAGCTGTTCACATTTCCTCGTTTTGCCTTGTGGGGGTGTGTGTGTGTGAGAAAAAGTGCTGAACTTGAGTAACTATAATTTCCTTAGGGGAAAAAAAAAAACAAACAGTAATAGATTTGTTCTTGTTTTCTCTCTGGGGGTAATTTATTAACATTCTTCTCGCCCTCTGTCTCACTTTGTACACCTCAGCTTTACAAATACACCTGAAATCTTCAGGTGGCAGGAAAGCAAATAGCAAACGAGATATATTTTATCATTTCAAACCACCTTGAGTTTCAGCTTCTAGAGCAAGTGTTGGCAACTCCAGCTGTCAGGCCAAATTCAGCCAGCCACCTATTTTTGTAAATAAAGTTTTATTGGAACACAGCCATGCCCATTCATTTATGGACTATCAATGGCTGCCTTCACATCCGCAGCAGGGTTGAGTGGTTGTGCGGAGTCCTTGTGGCCTACAAAGCCTGAAATGTTTATCATCCAGCCAGGAAAGGATGGGGATTGTAACATTCTTTAACAGGGCAAGGCGTGTAGTTGATTGCCTAATATCTTTTAAATTATCTTTAGTTACTTTTTTTTTTCCTACAGCCTATAAATGGCATTTTCTACAGCTCTTTACCCAAATATTTGCTGAAGGTATCTCCCTGGCATGAGACTGTGTGTTACTGAATTCTGACACAAGCCAAGGAAGTCTGGTATGAGACAAGGGGCAGCAGGAGGCCAGTCTAGTCCCTGCTGCTCTGGCTGCCTGACCCTGAGCGCGTGACTTCACCTCACCGGACGTCAGCTCTCCCCTTCTTAAAATGGAGGAATTGAATCATGTTTATCTTGAAGAGCTCTCCTGCCTTGAAAATAAGAAGAAGTCAGACTTGAAACGTAGTTTTAAAAAGAGAATTAAATGTGGTCAACATGTATTTCTTAATTTTGAGGGAAGGTTTTTTAACCACACAAGCAGGATAGAAATGATAGCTGGATCCTAAAGAAACAAGCTAAAATAAGTATTCCTACTCTATCTTTATATCACTCAATTTTTTAAAAAAAAAAACTACTTACAGTTCCTATGCTCCAGTTAAATACTCATTTATCTTTTGAAGAAACATTTATTAAACATCTGCTTAGGTACTCAGCTACATGCTAAGTGCTGTTACTGAATGTCAAAGAACTTGAGTCTGGGCATGGAAAAGAGAAAGAACATGTTCTGTAATCATACCCCTCAGGCATCCAGTGCCCTTGGCTGTTAATGCCCTGGGAGTGACAGGCATCCAGATGTCGTCTCTGTCCAGGGTCACTTCTGCATCGTTAGTGTACCCGGAAACTGGCCACAGCAGCTCCCTCTTGGCTCCTGCCTCCAGGTGTCACCCCACAGTCATTTCTGTGTCCCATTGCTCAGTACAGACAGCCCTCTTGGGCAGGGTTCAATCAAGATGGCTCCAGCCAGATTACATTCTGAGGCAGCTCCTTGATTCACAGGAAATACATTCTTGTTGCAGCATACACTGCAGATGTGGGCTGCCATGCCATTGGCCTCTCACCCTGCCATCAAAGGCTGCCCCAGGCAGCCTGCAGCCAAGAAAGAGGCTCTTTTCACTTGGGACCCCAAACACCACACATCAGGCTGCCCCGAGGACTGACTCTCTCACAGTGCCCTTCCGGGTATGCCAAGATGGGCCTTGTAAGTTGCTGTAACTCAGCGAGCATCCCTGCAGAGAATGAGACAGTGAACTCTCCTTGCTGCACCTCCAATTTGCGTACGTGTTTCTTTTGGAACACCTACCATCCTTCACTTTGCATGAGGGAGGAGGCAACTCCCTCCCCTTTCCTCCCCAGCAAGGAGAAGGGAAAATCAAATGCTGGCTCTCCTCAGTCCTGTAACTTCTACAGGTTCCAAGCATCTGCCTCTACAGGCTAAAATGAGGTGCTGGGGTGAGTGTGGAAGGGCCATTTTAGCCACCTTTCAGCAAACCCTGGAAGGATGTTCTGGCAGCTTCCTTGCAGACTTGGTGCCACTTACTTCCTCTTGGCCTTAGCTCTGGGCTTTAGCTGAAAGTCCAAGACAGCAGGAGAAGGCAAGAAATCACATCATTCTAAATATCCTTTGTATACGATGGAACTGAGAGGGGGCAGTGTTAAAGAGTGATAAAGAGAACCTGCAGCCTTCCTTTGTTCTCAAAACCCAACCACCTCTCACTTGCTCCCAGACCTTGGTGAGACTCCACCTGAATTTGATCTTTGAGTCCTAAATATCATCTCATAGGCAGTGTACAATATGAAGATGACCAATAAGACTGAGAAGTTGAATAGCTGCATACTTCTCACTACTGTTCTAGAGCACTTTAACATCACATTGCATTCAAACTTTTCTCCGTTGATGACTTTTTATTTACCTGCTTTGCCATGTTTCTCAAATAGTTTGTATTTGTTATGGATATACCTAAAACATTTTGAATCCATCCCTAAGGCAAACAGAGTCACAGCAATGGCCAGGGGGAAATGAAGATTGGCATGTCATGCACACACATCCAGATGGTCCCCACCTTGGGACTGCTCAGTGAGATCCTTTCCAGTTGATGTTGCTGGGGACCAGGGTATCTCAGGTCCTCAAAGAGATTAAGCTGGCATATGTGTCTGGACCTTTGGTTATTCCCAGTCTTTGGAATTTGTGAGTTCTTTGAGGACCAGAACTTTCACCTTTTTCCTCTCCATAACCCCAGCAAATAGAACACCACTGTCTGGTACACAGTAGGACCTCAGTAAATATTGTATGGATAGGTGGATGGGTGGATCAACAAGGGGTCACTTCTTTCCACTGATGGTGACAAAGTGAGCCCCTTTCCTGTCCCTACCTCAGTTCTTACATGCCTTTTAGTTAATGAGCAGGAAGTTGAAATTCACCATCTATTCTTAGCCACATAGACACCATCCACTCCATCCAATACCTGCCTTGACTGTGCTTTCCTGGGAGCTAGGGTGCAGAGGCCAGTGCCCCAACCTCTAGAGGACGGTCCTTTCATTTAATTCCTTCCTATTATATCTGTGTTTGATATTAAGCATCTCACCTCTCCCTCATCCACTTTGGGTGAATGTGTGGTGAATTGGATCAGGATGATATCTGCCTGCCACCTGTGAAGTTGTAAGGCTAGAATGATGGTTCTTGCTTTACTGTTCTGTGCCTCAGTTGCCTCATCTGTAAAATGGGAGTAGCAGGGGTAACAACCTGATAAGACTGTTCGAGATTAGAGAGAATATATATATGAGGAATTTTGACTAGTAACTAGCATCTAGTAAGTGCTCAATAAAAATGACAATTATTAGTTATTATTAGTACTATTTCAACTACTCTCAAAAGTTAGCACTGGGCATGAGATTTACAGATATCTAAGGAGTTTATTAAAGCACAGATTTCTGGACCCCCTTTTCAAATTCTGATTCAGTAGATCTGCAGTAAGGCTTAGAAATACGTACGTTTAATAACCACTCCAGCTGATTCTGCTACAAGTCCTCAAGAAACCACACTGATATAAGACCTAGAGAACCGTACTTGGCATCGTCAGAACGAGACAGAAATAAAAAGCCTCCAGTGATACACTGAGAGCAATTCTGGGAGGTGTGGAATTTTTGTTGCTTTGTGAGTAAAAACTAATATGCATTTATTAAATGTGTAAGTACAAACTAACCCTAATCATAGTTGAAATCTTTGAAAGTAGTGTTAGTAATATTCCTTGATCAAGAAAAAGGCTATATGTAAAAATAGATTTTAAAAAAGTTTCTTCTGTATAGAACTATGTTCAATATCTTGTAATAACCTTTAATGAAAAAGAATATAAAAACAAATATGAAACATATATATATGCATGACTGGAACAATGTGTACACCAGAAATTGACACATTGTAACTGACTGTACTGCAATTAAAAAAAACTATAAAAAAATAAATTTAAAACAGAGGAGAAAAAAAGAAAGAAAAAGGCAAAACTTTTTTGTGGTGAAATCAGGCATTATAAAGGCATTATATTTTTTTTCATTTTATTGAGTTATAGTCAGTTTACAATGTTGTGTCAGTTTCTGGTGTACAGCACAATTTTTCAGTCATACATGAATATACATATATTCATTTTCATATTCTTTTTCACTGTAAGCTACTATAAAATATTGAATATATTTCCCTGTGCTGTACACACAGTACAAACTTGTTTATCTATTCTATATATACCTGTCAATATCTACAAATCTTGAACTACCAGTCTGTCCCTTCCCACCCCTCTCCCCCCTGGCAACCACAAGTTTGTATTCTATGTCTCTGAGTCTGTTTCTATTTTATATTTAAGTTCATTTGTCTTCTTTCTTTTTTTTTATTTTAGATTCTGCATATGAGTGATATCATATGGTATTTTTCTTTCTCTTTTTGGCTTATTTCACTTAGAATGACATTCTCCAGAGACATCCATGTTGCTGTAAATGGCATTATATTGTCCTTTTTATGGCTGAATAGTATTCCATTGTATAAATATACCACCACTTCTTTATCCAGTCATTTGTTGGTGGACATTTAGGCTGTTTCCATGTCTTGGCTATTGTAAATAGTGCTGCTATGAACATTGGGGTGCAGGTGTCTTTTTGAAGTAGGGTTCCTTCTGGATATATGCCCAGGAGTGGGATTCCTGGGTCATATGGTAAGTCTATTTTTAGTCTTTTGAGAAATCTCCATACTGTTTTCCACAGTAGCTGCACCAAACTTCATTCCCACCAGCAGTGTAGGAGGGTTCTATAAAGGCATTATAAATGATATTACTGTCAACTTGTAAGGCCTCAAATTAAAATTGCTTTTTTTTTAAAGAGCATTCCAGAGTTTTAAAGATCTTTTTATTCATGTAGGTTTTTTACTTTATTTGATTATTACTATTGCGACATATCAAGTGATGACTATGTCTAATGTTTAAGTGTTAAGTATTTTAAATCTAGTTTTTTAATTATAGTTCCTTACTTTGGGTTTTTTTTTTCTTTCTTTCTTTCTTTTTTTTACCACATATGTATAGTATTCCATTTATCTCTATAGACTAGTCTGGGAACCTACACGACATATATAACATTATTTCTATGGAAAAATCTATTCCCTAGTTCCAAACTTCAGAATTCACAATCTTTAGAGATAGAAACCATTCAGAGGATGGAGACTGCCCATGTGTATTCTACAGGGATTTGGGCAAACTTTTGTAAACCAGCTACATATTGCTAGTTCCTAAATGTTAAAATAACATTTTAAACAGAGCAGTATTTTACTAGCCTACTTATACTATTTATTACTTTCTTAATGCCACCATTTGAAGATAGTCCCTGCTCGCTCTTCACAGCACTATCCTCAGGCCTTCTTTATTTATGTCTGTCTGTTTGCCTATCAGCATTAGGAATTTTTATGTATGATGTGGCCCAAATATTTACAAATCGTAAAGCTTTATCTTGCATCAGTATAAACACATCTAACTATAATCTGAAGAATGTTTATGGTATTTGAACTCTCCACTAGCGCTAGGAAAAAAAGAACAAAACCAAAACCAACCCCCCAAAATCCCCACCTATTTTAGAGAAGTTAGGACCTAGAAGTGGCAAGCTAGCCAAGATCATTTTAAACTCTTCACTTTTCAAAGAAGACTGTTGAATGAGACGTTTCATCTGAGGTAGAAAGTAATATTTTAATTACACTTCTACACTACAGAGGTTTTTCTCCAAAGAGCTAATTTTCTTCAAAAAGTTTAAATTTTGGATCATGTAGATTTATGGTGTTTTTTAAACATATTTAGATTCTTTTCAGTATCTTCTCATACTCGTGGATTTGCAAATTCAAAAGGAAAAAAGTTAATGTCCTTGACCTCTTGCTGAAGGATGCCAGCACTGATACTGTTAATGAACAGCCCTAGTAAAACAAGTATAAACCTTTTGTGAGAACATTCCTTCCTAGAAGGAGTTGGGTTTGCCCTTTCCCAAGATTTAGATTTCTGTGAAAATTCTTTCGGACGCGTCTTGGCCAGAAAGCATTCTTTCATTTTACTCTGTATTCATCTCATTAAATGTTACTTCTATCAGAGGGAAAAAATGCTGATTGCTGAGATACTGATGGTTTTTTAAAAGATATGCATAGCACTCATATCCTGACAAATTTCATTGAATGAATAAGAGATTATTAACAAGAAGATCCCACTAAAATCGTCAGCCTGTCTTTTTCAGAGGAAAACATTGCTTAGTGAAATAATGAATATGAAGCTCTGAATTTTAGCCAAGAATTGTGAATGTTGATCGGATTTTCTCCTTTGCCTCTAGCTGTATGACAAAATTAACACCAAGTCTTCACCGCAAATCAGGAATCCTCCGAGTGATGCAGTACAGAGAGCCAAAGAGGTAAGTGATGTATTTTGTAAATGTCGTATTTGCTGCCTTTAATGAAAACACTTTCTGCTGCACAGTAACAGGCAGTTTCCTTGCAGTCACACTTGGACCATTATATTCAAATTTACTATTTCTAAGCTTCTCACTGAGCATTTGCATACAGAAAAGGGGGGGAAAAAAGTGTCAGCCGCGGCATTACCTAGATTTCTAGTTCTGGTTCTGCTGTGTAAACTTGAACACGTTAACATATCGATTTTACTTCTCCTTTTTTTTTTTTTTTTAAGAAAAAGTTATTTTACCGAACTTGGTGAAAATAGACATGCT